>NC_047168.1:14359168-14386668 GCF_009819705.1 Hippoglossus hippoglossus
ATCCTTTTATCTATCTATCTATCCTTCTATCTATCTATCTATCTATCTATCTATCTATCCTTTTATCTATCTATCTATCTATCTATCTTTTTCTGTACTTATCTCATCTTATGTCTATAGAACTATTAAAGTTCATTATTCCAGAATCCGAGCTGGTTCCTGTCACGTGGAAACACAAATATAATTGTTTTCTGTCGTGAGGCAGCGTCTGCTCTTTGAACACATTCGATTTAAACGAGTAAATCGTGATTAAACTTTGCATCAAGAGTTTTTAGTTCCCGTCTCCTGCTTCACTGCGTCGACACAAACATCCAATTAACACTCGCAGAGCTGTCGTCTCTCCGGGGGAAACTCATTAGTCCAGATTCTCCCTGGAAGACGTGTGCGGGCACAAACAACAACAACAGACCATACAGTTCTTTTTAAGCAAGAAAATAATTTATTCATAATGATATAATCATTTCATCACATTGGCATTGCAGAGCTGCGGAGGGGAAGCGTTTGTGTGTGACGCCACCCCGCAGCCACACGTCACACCACTGGATGGGGCAGGGGAACAAAGGTTATTCAATACATACACGGAATATTCCTTTAAATATGTCTTTGTCAATGAGGAATAACAAAAATAGAATAATTCCAATAACTCGTCCGTGTCTCTCTCTCTCTAAGTATCATCTCTGTGTCTTTATACACCGACTGTACAGCCCCCCCCCCCCCCCCCCCCCCCCCCCCCCAAACGAGGGCCTTTGTTTTACTTCACTTGGAGTGGCAGGAGGGTGGAGTTTACCAGCTTTTCAGTTTTTCCATTCCTCCACAGTACCCCTGAAATGTACAGTTACAGTAAACCTCACCCGTCTAAGATGCTCTTTGGCCCAAATCTGCCGCCACTAAATCTCTCTGTTGCCCTTTCACCCCGTTTCACTCTCTCAAGAAGCTGGAGCCGAACTTCACAGGGGGACACGTCGCCCTGCTTCAAACACCTGGATGTGGGACGTGCACAGGTTTGGAAACAATCCACTGCAGCTCGCACAGAGTCAGTGAATCTCAACGAGAACTGGATCTGTTGTTTCCCCCAAAAGTGCCAGAACATGAGGAATAAAACATCCAAATATAACGTCATGATTATTCATGATAACTCCGGGTATCGTCAGGAGGTGGATGCACGTTGGCTGAAAATAGTGCTCAACAAAAAATAGAGTCGTTGTTTGCGGTTGACATGTTTGACTCTCCTCAAAACTTGATCGATCTATTTCATTTCCCAGCTTCCCCTTTGCTCGCCAGTGCCTCTGACACTTTATAGACAGTTGGATAAAGTGGCAACTCCCTCAAAGTGGAGTTTAAAGCATCTCCATCGCCACCTGGTGACTTGCTGCTGTATGGAGACGCATCATCCATCTTTATCTGCAATCTTATCATCATATTTGTTGTTTATCTCTCTGTAGAAATTGAACATCTTGCATTTTGAGTTTTCCCAACACACTGTTGAGATGAACGTCACTTCACTGCATTGAGCCACAGTCCAAATATCCAAACCTGAGCCATTCACAACCAAAGCCCTGCGTCCTGATCGGTGTGTTTGTCCGTACGGTTCTGTCGTGGTTAGCTCGAGCGCTGCAGGGACCTAAAACTCCTTTTTAGTACCGTGAACCGATGCTCTATCTGTTCAGTTGTAATTCAAATTACAGATTTGTGAATTTCATAGTTTAGCGGTTTATGCCGGGTGTGAATATCCCGCAATAAAAACGGCCTAAACTCTTTAAAAGTGCAGTTGTCTTCTCAGCTCAGTTATCTGCTCTGGTGCTTTTTTTGCAAAATATGAACCATTGCATTTATTTTAAAGCTGTTGGGGCAGATTTCTCTATACAGTCATAAAAATAATCGCTTTTTTATCATCATAGCTGTTTCCGATATATAATATTTCTACGTCCTTACTGGTACTTGACTTTGTTCTGGACTCTTAAGTCTGAGGGGACGTTTGATTTGTCTTTGCTCTTCTGCCATTTGGTCTCATTATAGAAGCTTTATTCATTAAACCTTACAAACACACACACGCACACACACATCTTCTTCAGATAAACTTTGATATTTCTGTCGGCGTCACTGAAAATAAACTCTGCCAAGTCTCCAACTTAACCTTTAACTTTGTACATTTGTGTCTCTTAGCAACAGGTTGCTCGCGCAGCTGCAGACGCCGCCTGCAAAATTAAACCGAAATTAATTAACCGGTGATTGCTTGATCTGCTTCCCCGCACCTTTTATCGCCTAGCAGGGAAAGAGGCAGAGAGAGTGAGAGAGAGGGGAAAGCTCTTAACGTGATTACTCCTCCGACGACGGGGAGAGAGAGGAGGTGAGGGAACAGAGGATGGAATAGAAACGTATAAATTTCGGCGTGGTAATCCCCACATTCAGCAGAATCCAGCCGAACACCTCATCCTCCCCTCCTTCCTCTCTTTCCCCACCTCGTCCTCCCAAAGACGGGATAATGGATTAAATATTCAATATCTTCCTCTCGCCGGCTCTCACTCTCATACTTTATAGAAATGACATTTTCAATATAATATAACTGTCAGCGTGTTTTAGAGGCCGGTAGTATTGCATTACAGAAATTTCTTGGAGGCCGAGCTGCTCCGTTTGCAGAATTAATCGCACCGGGGGTTAAACTCACCACGAAGCAACCAGATTATCAAATGAGGGATAAAACATATATTTGGCGGGAGTTTTTGTTCTGGCTCCGCCCATTGATAATGAACCAACCAATGGGATTATTTCAGCCTCCGTAGCCGCTCAGAGCCTGAGAAATATTTGCAAAGAACTAAAGTATCTCAACAGAAGAGATGACACCCTCGTTTTCTTTGTGTTCACAAATAAAACAACACAATGGTTTCATGATCACAAGTGGGTTTGAATAAAAGTTTGTCTCGTTCTGGCCTCTTCTTTGTCGGGTCTCAGATACGTGATTGGTCTGAGTGAAAAATATCGTGATACCAACTAAACGCTGCTCGGGGAAACTGTTTATTTAATAAACGCTTAAAGCAACACTATGTAACCTTCACTGAGCAACAGCGCCCTCTGCATATGCTGGATATTACCCATGATCCTCTGCTTCCTGACCCAGAAGAGCTGCTGCTGTAACAAATCCACCAAACCCTTATTTAGAATTCTTCATATTTTCAAAGTTTCCTGCTGAATATTGGAGATAAACTCTGGTTTTTAATAACTTCTGAGTCTTTTTAACTGATCTCAGTTCAGCTTCACTCTTCAACTGGAGCTGATTGTGACAGTTGAATCTGACTCTCAGTCAGTCGTTCAGGGAGTGAAGGAGGAAACTTTCTCCTGCTTCACAGTCACTGAAACATCAAACTCATTTTCAAAAGCTGCGTAGTGTTGCTTTGAAACGTCCCGATCACCAGATTCCTAAACGCTACCTTCAACACGTCATTTTGTCCTGATTCAGCAAAACTTGTGTTTGTGTGTGAACCACCAAGGCAGCTGAAATAAAAAAAATAAAAATGTAACATAAAAAAGTTAAAAAAAACAACACGAGGCGCCGCAGCAACACGCCCATGATTCAGTTTACAAGGCAAACAGACACAGAGTTTTATAGGTTCTTCATTTTTTTCATTCACTAAATATTTAAAACAAGCGTCACTTGACGAGTCGTCATAAACGGTCATTTCTTCAGTTTTAAAATCTTTTTTCAGGATGATGGTTTACCTGAAGGATGTGTGTGACAGTTTTTGTTTTACTCTGCTGCTGTTGTTGTGTACATTTCCATCCAATAGGGGGAGCTCTGACTCAATAGCACCGAGGGATAGTTTTGCTGTCAGGAGACGACAGGTTCCCCTCCTCTCTCTACGGGGGTCCGTTCATGCAGGGTGGGGGGGGGGTAGGTCATGATTTTAGAGCTGAACCACTGATGGAAGCGTCCACTCACTGATCCAGAACCGAGGGTCGTCCAGGAGTGAGGACCACAGGGCGTTCCGTCCACAGTCCCAAAGTCCTCTTACGCAAAAACAAAGTCAAACCCTGCCTGTTTCTGTGTTTGTGCACAGATCCACTCACTCACTCACTCACCCACTCATTCATCCACGTTCATTCCATCGTCTATGGATCGTGGAAAAGGTAAAAAAAAACATATAAAAACTCAAAGAGAGCGTGAGAGAGAGAAGGCAGAAGATAAGCACTGATAGAAATATGTTTCATGCACTATCAAGCGAAGCACAGCGTCTATTTTTCTTAACAGTCATTCATTGACATTCATCCGGTGTCGCGTCGTCTGTCGAGCTCAGATGCATAGACTGAATGCAAAGAGAGGTGAAGGGGAGGAAGAGCGAGATGAGAGAGAAGAGACGGCGGAGACAAGAGAAGGTTAACGGAAAGTGGGAGAGGGTCAAAAGAGGTGGGGAGAGGAAGGAAGAGGAAGATAAGGATTTAGAAAATGGAGGCGGCGCTACAGAGAGTTGCTATTTGTCAGTGAAGAAAGAGAGCGTGCGATGTGCCAGGGAGGTCGCAGGAGGGAAAGAGAGAGATGATGCTAATTGCAGAGAGGCACCAGCAGTGATGAAAGGAGGCGAGGAGCGAGCGGCGAGGAGGTGGAGGAGGTGGAGGAGGAGGAGGGCGGCGCAGGCCGTCGTCTCCCCTCTGAGACGATAGAGACGGAGGATGTTAATGTGCACAGAGGACAAAACAAAAAGGAACGACCCGGCCCTGTGACATCACTCTGGAGCTGCAGACAGACGGATGGACTTTTCAACAGGTCTCACAAAATGTCTGACTAAAGTCACAGGACTTCGTCATTCAGCCAATCAAAGCTCCTGCTTCCATCATCATCCGACTGATTCCCTTCTGGGGTCTGGTTCACAACCTGTGTCCCAATTCAAAGTCTTACGCGACCGAGGGCCGAACTGGAATAAGAGGCTATGGTCTACGAGGAATTTCCAACTTGTCCGTTGCATCGTTACTTTGAGCCGCTGCACTTACTGCAGCTCAGCCGACCGGATACCGAGCTCGTTATCTCCATCACCGGTCAGCAGTGAATCCTGAGATAGGATTCAACCGCTGGACCATTCGGTGCTCGGGAACTGAAGGACGCAGGAAATGGCCCAGCCTCCATTAAGACAGGTCTACGTTCCAGAATGCAAAGATTAGGTGGAGGGGGGGGGGGTGACTGCGTGATGACAAACACACAAACACACACAAGCCAGAATATGCACACATGTTGGAGACATACGTTCATGCACTCCCTCCCTCTGTGTCTCCCTCTTTGTTCTTGGCATTTCCCTCTACACACACACAAACACACACACAGACACACAAAGACGAGTGCAGACACACACACATATGCACAACTCGGTCCCCTCTGGTCTGTTTGTAGTTTTTTAACAGTCCTTTGGTCCCGTCACCAGAGACCAAAAAATGAATAAAAACCCTGTTGAATAACCAGGCCTGCGTCATGCTCTCCGTCCAGAAAATCAACAGGCATGATTTCATCTGCACACACACTCTCGTACAAACACACACACTCGTACAGACACACACTTGTGTAGATCTCCGAGGCGTTCCTCTTGAGTCTGTGTGTGTTTTCCCTCCGTGGGCAGTTTGTAGTCCAAGCTGTTGGCTGCTCTGTCTGTACATTATCTTTGAATGCAAATGACTGATAGATGAGCGACTCTGATCTTTGTACACGATACATAAAGTACAATCCAACCGAACATGTACAGTTTATGGCCATCTAGCAAAAAAAATATATGCAAAAAAAACCCAAAAATCTAAACAAAGACTTAAAAAATAATGATTGACGAGGATCTCAAGAAGAAAACGCAGCGATGCAAAGGCTGCACCGTGTAAACGAGCTCCAACGCTAAAGAGAAGAAAAAAAGTGCTTGCGTCCATTTGCCTCTGTGGAATGTTTCGTGAAGGTCCACATCCAGGTTCAGAGCACGAGGAACAAAACGTGTGACATGCTCATGCCTCATCTTCGGTGGCGAAAAGCCCCCTTGTGGTCTCTCTTTGTAAATCCTCCGCTTCATCTTCTCTAGTGAAAACGACAGCGCTGCTACAGCAGTGATTTTACCGTAGAGAGGAGCCGTGATGTCCAAGGTGTTGAGAACGTTTGCTTTCTCAGGTGCCTCGTCACGCCACGAGGAATTTACCCTTCGTTTCATGTAAGTCTACAGGTGTCGGTGCTGTGGTGCTACTGGCTGGAAAGTTCAAGTTCCAAGAAGAAGAATTTGAAAGTCTTCTGTATGTTATTCCATTTGTTTCTTGGATATATTTCATTACTGATCATCTGCGGATCAGTACGACTGGTTAAAGATTCATTAACCACTGTCTTCATCAGGGACTCTTGTTGTCGTCATCCAGAAGGAGCCAGGAGTAAATAGATCCACTGTAGAACCACATAATCCAGAACGTCTGCTCCACGCACTCATTAATCCATCCGACCTCCACACTGAAGAAACTCCCAGTGAGGAAAACAGGGTGCACATGTTGAGGCACAGCCTCATAGCCGCCACCTTTTCAATATTGTGAGAACCTGTATCGTTCTCCACAACTTCCTCTCTTTCCAATAGGGAACCGGTTTGACAGATGACTATAGCGCTCCAACCATGGAAGGGACCATTTTGTCCAAAACTGTGCTCCATTTTGATTGGACAGTGCAAATGGTCGATCAGTAGTTGGAGCGATCTGGTTGGTCAGAGGGTCCCATCTGTAGAATTGTTTAGTAGCTTTGTCATCAGCAAACGGACCTGGTTCACACTCATGATACTTCCATTCACTGGTCGTTGGGTTTGCCGTTCCCAGGTGCTGCCTCTTCTCCCTCCGCGGACGTCGATGTGTTGGTTGAGAACTCGGTGACCCGTCGTGCCAGAGGGTTTGTGCTTTTGAGAAGCTCCATGGCGGAAACTCTGGCCCCTCCGCTGGAAGACTTGCTGCCTTTCTTCTGAAGCAGGGCCATGAAGTTGTCATTGCGGGAGCTTGACCTCTGACTGCTGCCTAAGGTCATGGTCCGGAGTTCGGTGCTACCGGCGCTGTGCTTCACGGGGGATACCAGGCTCTGTCGGCTGCCAAAGGAGTCGGTCGGCTCCTTGCGACCCAGAACCCTTCGCTTGGACCTGAAGAAAAGGGAAGAGTCCAGATCAAGTCAGACGACTTACACGTAGATGAAGATCTCTCACTTTAGTCGATAAAAATCTAAACACGTCACAAACGAAGGGGTTCCAGTCTTTCTTGTTGGAAATGAAAACATTGACTCTTGATAACTCTGCCTTTCAAACTATTTTCAGCATCATTTCAGGTAACATCATGAACACTTGTTGCTTAGAGACAAGCTTTCTTGTGATTCTCTGTGTGTGCTTGCATACATGTGTGTGTGTGTGTGTGTGTGTGTGCTGCTGGTCATCCAGTAATCCTCTGTACGTGAAGCCGTTGCTAGGGAACCTTGTGGTCTGTCCGCCTCACATCCTTTCAACAAGACAATTCGGCGTTCGTCACATGCTCTGGGCTATAATGAGCCGGCAGGCAAGCTCGGTAATGGCTGAGAACATTTGTGCAGTAAAAATAACTTTCTAGGCAATTTTTCTCTTTACCTTTCAAACAGCTTTTTAAAGAAAGCCCTCAGCTGTAATATCTAAATATAAATACCATAATGAAATATGTATTGGGTGAACGTGTGTGTGTGCATGTGCAAACCTGTGTATTATAGTGAAAAGGTCCTCGGTGGTGTGTGTTGTCGGTGTGGCCGGCAGGTCGTCATCTGCCTCCTCGGCAATGTGGAGCACAGTCTTCTCATCGGAGTCATCTGCACACGACGGAGAAATCATATTAAAATGTTATATTGAAATGTATTTTCTATTTGTAGTCCATGAAATGTTTTTGTGTCTTGACAAATTAAAAAGTGTTGATCTCAGCGGCAAAACAGCTGGAAACTACTGTGTTTTGATTTGGTCCAACTTTAAAGCAATCGAGTTTGATTCGCTTCACAACCTGGGAAACGTCTTCTGGCAGAATGAGGAGGTGAAGCATCAAACTCAGCGGGAAAGAATCAAACGAAGCCGCCGAGGCAGGTTATCATTAAACACATGCACACAGAGCGATAAGGAAGAGGTGAGGAGCTCCAAAGATTCTCTGCTTAAACGTGAAAATTATGATTCATGTTTAAGTGCAGATAAAGAAGTGCTACAGGGGTTAGTTAAATTAACTCACTGTTGCTAGTCAAGTCATTTAGAGGCTAAACATAACTTCTTAGGGTAGACCATGGACGAGTGGATTGCACTTTACTTGGAAGGACATTTTGATCTTTTGATTTCACAAGAAAACAGAAACACATGATTTCCGCAGTGTCTCAATAAACATACCTGCCCCGATCCCAGTGGTGGCCATCTTCCCCTCGAGCTCAGTGAAAGAGGAATCCTGCAGAATTGACTGAAGCGACGACTCTTTAGAACTCTCCTCGTCTGGTTCCAAGTGGTTCTCATCCAGCTCTGGCATATCTGGAACACAGGGAGCGCTGGGAAGATCGTCTGGTGGGAAGGCTCCAACTGGAGACCGAAGGCCCACGGGGCTGTCGGCCTGCGGCGTCTGTCGATCGGCGCTGCCATTCGTGGAGGAGTGGACCGACGTGGGAAGAAGCAGAACACTGGGCTTCTTGGGGACTGGAGGAGGAACCTGGGGAAGACATTTGAATGTTTTAACATCACCTCTGTGCAGCAGTGATGTGCATCTACATTGTTCGTCCCTGGATGATGGGGGATCATTCTCACCTTGGGTTTCTTTTTGTCTGACAGCTCTGCCAGACAGGAGATTGTCATTCTCGAGGGGAGTGTCTTGCTCTTGTCCGGGAGATCCTGGGCCTCCTGATTACTGCATGGAGAAGGGAGTGAACCTCCATCTTCAGGCCCAAGCCGGATCTCGTGGTCGGATTCAAATTCAGGCTCTAACGCTGGGTCCTCCAGCAGAGGCTGAGGATCTGGGAGAGGAGGGAGATCGAAGAGGGAGTGGGAGTGGGGGAGGAATGGATGATCATAACCAGTTTGTGAGTTGGCGGTGAAATTTGAATCTGGGAGACCAGAAGGACTTGATAAAGTTTGAGGAGGAGGTTTTTTGGGTTTGGGTTTTCTCATGACTTTGTAGATGTTGCCCAAGGGCACAGGCCGGTCCACGGGTGAGCCGGGTGGTGAGTCAAGGGCAAGAGGGGACGTAGAGGAGGGGGAAGGAGACTTGATGAGGAGGTTTATGGGTCGCTTAGGCAAAGGGGGCTTGACAGCGACAGGTGGTTTGGGTTTTGGTAGAGTGGGCGGAGGGCTGGGGAATTCACAGAAGTCTCTGCCATGCTGCTCTTCCTCAATGGTGTCAGACGCACCATCGGGACAGTCCTCGAGGTCTCCCCGAGAGACAGAGCGAAGCCGAATAGTCTTCAGCTCGTTCTGGGTAACAACAGGCAAAGCGTGTGAAGAGCTCGGACTGACTTTCCCTGGTTTAGCTGCTGTGGAGGTGTCAGAATGCCGTCTACTGGCCTTTTGCTTCGGCTTGATTGAACACAGCTCCAGATGTGCATTCCCGGGCATCTCAAAGGACAATCTAGATCTTGCAGATGGGTCCTTGGGTGAAGGTAGTGACGATTTCCTTTCTGGAATCTTCGGGCGCATCTTACACCCCAACGTCCCGAGTGTCCCCTGACCTGCCACATGGCTGAGTGGAACAGTCGGAGTGGGAGTCTCTGACTGGCTGGAATAGCCACTTGATGGTGACATAAGTCCCGGGGGTTTGAAGGGTGAGGACGCCTTGACTTCAGTTTCCATGGAGAGCTGTGAGGGCGAGGTGCCTCTGGAGGTGGAGGGAGAGTCGAGAAGTGACTCAGAGCTGCTTCTGACTTTCATACATTCAATCACTGTGGTACCAGTCGCTGTGCTGGAGCCTGATAGAGACCTGAAAAAACAGAAGAGTGTATTTTTTAACAAAGTATAAAGATGTATACTTGACGTAACATGAAGTGTAGTAGTTATGTAGTTATTGTAGTTATTTTCTACCTGTAGGGGTCACTCTTCCAGTCCCCGAGCTGCCAGTGAGTGGGGAAGGTCAGTTCCGTCTCTCCCTCCCTCTCTGGTGGCTGAACCTCCAGGCTTGGGGGTCCATCGCTGCCTCCATGTCCCAGCTCCCTCTCACTAACATTGGGTCTAGAGGAGCAGGAGGAGCTGGGCAGGAGGAAATCAGGCTGGAAGTCTGGGAAGTGATCCCTCGGGATATGCAAGCTCTTCGGGCGTCCATCCCGATAAAGGCCACCGTCATGGTGGATTCTTCCCTCGGCTTCTCCGAGGTTCTTCATTAAAGAGACGCTCCTCACTGGAGGCGGTGGCTTGCGCTTGGACTTCTTAAGCGAGATGGAGCGGGAGCGTAGGCGCAAGCGGCCGTCTGCGCTGTAGTCCGAAGCCGTGACAGATATCGTATCAGTGGTACTGGCACTGTCTTCGGAGCTGCCTCTAGGGTAGAGGAGAGCGTAGTTCTCGCTCAAACCGAGGAAGTGGTGATGCTGTTGTTGGTGGTCTGTTATTGCCAAAGCGTTTCCATTCCCAGTGGACATAATGTTCCCATCTGGCTGGCCCACACCACCCTCGGTAAAGCTGAAGGAGCCAGATTCTGTGGGTGTGGAAAGGGAACGCTCCCGGAACTTGAAGGCTTTCTGTGCTGCTATGGAACGGGCTGACCTCTCCCTCCCTCTCCCCGCCTCCCCAACTCCCCCTCCCCCACCTCGTCTCCCTCCGTCCGCCGCGGCTCCTTCCGTCTCGCTCCGCTTCCCCATCGACGGCGTTACCAGTGAAATCCCCGGCACGATATTCCCTCCTCTCCCCGAAGAGTCCGTCACAGACGTGAACGAGCTGCCGTGCGAGCTCATCGACTGTCCCGAGCTCACCAGCATCACGCCGTCCTGCAGCCCTCCACCGGCATGGCCGATGATGCTGTGCTGTTTGGGGGGGACCGCCGGGCCTTTGCTCATGCTGTAGTTGTAAGGCTCGTTCCACGCCCCGGGGGAAAAGGTGGAGCCCTTCGGTCCGTTCCAGGAAGCGGAGGGTGTGTTTGAGCACAGCAGACCAGAGTGGTCCATAGTGCCTGGGTGAAGTTGGTTTGAGACACGATGCTCTACAGCTTTATCTGTGAAGGAGAACGGCAAGGTAGAGATTATTTAGAAAAAGCTTTTACGACCAGACAGCAACATAACTCCCGAACAAAAAGCCTTTTCAGAGAAGCTGGCATTGCTGTAGCCTGACAAACATAAAAGTCTGAGCTTATCTTCTACAGTTTTAGATTCTGCTTCTTCTCGCCAGTCTGCACATGAGGCCTTGTTCGGGTTAAACTGTTTGTGAGAACTATTCATACTTAAAGAATGTCCTTGTTGCAGTGAATAAATCAATGAGCCACGGAAAGATCCTGACCGCCACCAACGCCACCTTTCACTGAGAGAAACAGGTAAATACGAGGGATGGAAGTGATTAGCCCTTCATTAATCTGTGTGGAGCTTTTGTTGAAATAAAAAACAGGTGGGTGGAAAGTAGATAGAGAGAGTGAGTCCTTCGAATGTGGGATTAAACACAAAAACATAGGAAAATACAGGTGAAATTAATGGTTCATCCATCTTCAAGTTTTGGGCCAACGTACAACGCCTCTGCACCAGTAATTTCAAACTTGATTCCAAATTGCAGTAATGTACAAAAACGTTAGGTTCCCTAACATCATCTCAAACAGCAAACATCCCTCCTGGTCCCTCTTGTCTGTCTCTGGCTGAAGGTGAAGCACAGTTCATGTGAGCTGTAACAAGATCTCCACCCGGGGAACACGAGAGGAAACTGGATTTAAAAAAAACCACACTGGGGGAGGGTCGGGAGCTTTTCGCACACACCTGCAGGTAAGGTAGTGTCGAGGTCAGAGTGCGTCTTCCTCAGGGGGAGGCTCTGGTGGGGGGTGTCCGTGACAGGCTCCAGGGAGTGGGGCTGGTGGGGGAAGGGGTCCCCTGGAGACGGGGACGGGGAGTGCTGGAGGAGGTCGACGCCGTGGAATTTCCCTCCTCCTCCTCCTCCCTCACCTGGAGGAGAGGAAGAACAACAACAGGGAGGTCAGCAAGAGGAAGAGAAGACTCGTTCTACTTCACACGCAGGAAATTCAATGTGACTGGAATCCAGTTTCTGAGAAGGCAACAAAAGAGAGCATCACTCATTTGACCTGAAACCAGCAGCTTGATCACAACCTGTGGCTGCAGGGGGCGCTGTTGCTCAGTAAAAGTGACAGTTTTGGTAACATTACAGGACTGTCCACATGAAGTTCAGTCAAATACTCAGTAAGGACGATGTTTTCACATTTTGCTTTAATTCGTACGTAGCAAATTAAATACCCCCCCTTTCTCCGCCTTCACCTCCATATACTTCTTCACTTTCACTTCCCCACTCTGTCATAGAGCCACAAATTCCTCCATTGTTAGTGTAATACTCAAATTATAGCCAGGGGGCAAAGTGAGAATGAACAAATTAAGGCCGCTTGCTAATAAATGCGGCTGTAAAAAAAAAAAAGGAAAGAAACTCCCAGGAGGGTTGAAATTAACTCCACTAAACCGCTGGTGCTAATTTCGACACAATGCACATTTCCACTCCATGAATAATAAAACGGTTTGAGGAGCGAGGGTGGTCCCTGACTGATGGTTTGAGACCTCTCGTTTAAAGCACCGGGAGAGTTGGTGAATACCAGCAATTTACGGACAACAGCCTTAATGATTTCTGGGTTTCTCATCATGTTGGTTCTGATACTCGAGGTTTGTTTAAAGGAGACTTATGATGCTTTTTCAGTTTTACTCTCCTCTAGTGTGATTTTTGTTTGTTTGTAAAAGGTCCGGTGCTGGAAGTGGTTGACCAATCACAACAGGGGGGGTCTTAAAGAGACAGGAGCTTTGAGACAGAGGCTGACAAGAGGAGCTGCAGCCATGGACACTACGAGGACAGTGATGTGTCTTCTGAACATTAGAGCATGTAAACCTTCTCCAGTCAAATCTAAACGATCGACCTGAATATGAGCAGAACACGTCTCCATTAAATCCACAGATCTTACAGCACTTCGTTAACGAGAGTTCACCTCAGCTGAAGTGCGGATGAGAAAAGAGGAGATTCACCTCCACGCCTGAAGAGCTTTTACCGTCACGAAAAGCCTTCGTGTTTATGTTTTACATCTTCTGCCGTCATGTTTTAATCCAGAGTGACGTACAGCAGATGCTGCTGAGAAGCCTGCTGCTCTGTTGTACGTCCTGTCCTTCCGATGTCTCGTCTGGGCCGGCGATCATCCAATGAGTCATCGGAGGCAGCAGGTAGCCACTTGACTACCTCAGTGACCTGCAGCGCAGTCGCTCACCGGTCTGGTGCTTCTGTTTTGACGCCGTCAGCCATGTTTTATAGCCACAGTCCATAAAGATGCAGGCTACGGATAAATTTTATCTCCACCCGCAGAGTGATGTCATTGAGAAGTCTGTTTCCCTGGGATATTAAATCTGACAGATGCAAAACACTGACTCCCCAAAATCAATGAGTCAAAACGGAAAATGAATCAAATTGATCGACAAACAAACAGAAGCAGCGCAAAACAAAACAAAAGAGTTATTGATCGTACAGACAGCGTCGATGACGGGCGTCTGTTCTGTTGTCAAACTCAATAACTACTTGTTTTGTGGAGTACAAACCGATGCTGCAAATTGAAAATCAAAGACAAACAGCGTAGAAAACACAGACATCCACCATCTGTCCGTCTGCGTCTCTGTGTTTGTTTCCTCTCGTGAGCTTTTTGTCACAAATGTCTCCTCCTGTCCTGCGTCCATGTTGTTTCCCGTCGTGTCCCTGTTGCTGTGGCTCGTATTAATTATACATCCACAACACAGACTCACAACTGTTGGAGTTGTCTGAGCGACCGAAGAGCGAAGAGAGACACTGACGACGAGACGTTTTATTTTTCACAATGGGTCTCGAAGAACGAGGCAGAATTTGAGCAACTAATTGTTTGTTAGTTTTGGGACAACATTTCGCTGTTTGGTCCCATTAAGCAGTGAAACGTTTTTAAATCGTTGTTTCTCTTTTGAGGCCATTCTGCATCTCGGAGTCTCTTTGTAAATATTCTGCATTTCCTTTGGGTCAATTATAGTTGTTTATCGTCTCCGTAGTTGTTATATGAAGTCGTCTTTTTGTTTTAATTTCGCTTCACTTTGTTAGTTTTGTGACTCTGTGGACATTTTGCATCTTTTTGCAGCAGTTTTGATTGATGCATTGATTTTTAGGAAGTGATTTCAGAGAAAGACCTCAGCTCAGCTCCGTTAAGTTAATGAACAGGAACTTATTTCTAAACTTATTGATTATTGATTTCACAACTATCAATGGATATCTAGAGAAAACAAACATGTGTCATGGAAAAAGCCTTAAACAGACATTGCATTGTTTAATTTCATGTTCTCTGCTCCTCTCACTGAATACCTGCCTCTTCTCATCTCTATCCCTCCAGCACAGAATCCACCTCAGTCAATCATCTGTGTGTTTAGCTCATTCACCGGGTGTCAGTCAATGGCCGTTCCCCACTGTGCATGAATAAATAAGAGCGTTTGGGCCGAGAACATCTGAAACCATCCGTCAGAAGACGAAGCTGTGACTCAGCCGTCGAGGGGCTAAATATAACTTCCTTCCTAAATACGACAATTTTGACGCTCACACTCTCGGGCAGCAAACACGTACACGAGTCACATCTACGTCCCGTCACTCTCCCAGATCGTTATTCTCCTCCTCGATCGGCCTCTTCTCCGATCGAGCCGCTGTCTGGAGGCTGAGAGTCTTTGTGTTGCTCCCTGCAGCCATAAATAATGGACACTATTTCAACTATCAGCAGCCTTCAGCCGAGAGACGATGATTCATTCATCATCACGTCTTCAGCGCGCGGCCTCAGATTCACTGCCTCGCTGTCAGCGGGGAGTTTTTTCAAGATGGCAGATGATGGGTTGGACTGGACCTCGTCCAAGAAACATGCAACAGGTTTAATATCAGATTATTTTCTTAGCTTGTCAACTGTTCGGCCGGTTTTCAGGATTAAACCCTAAAAACAAATGAACACGAATGGATTTGTCAGATCTTTGAAGTCAGTTTGATGTTTTATAAAAATGGAGCCGCTATAGAAATTCCTGCCTTTCTCCCACTAAATGATAATTTATCTTCAAACGCCAACTTTTAACCTTGGAAACAGCAGCTGACAAACGTCGCATGAAGCCGATGACGCCTGTGATTCGGTCCGAAGCTGCAGGAGCAGGTGAGTCAGTGGATCTTGAGCGGAGGATGTTTTCATGGTCAAACCGTCGAGCAGAGAAAGTCCGTGAGCGTCATGACCAACGAGCAAAGCATATGAAATGAGTGCAGACTGATTTGTTTGCGCCTGCTCTGCATTCACGTTTCGCTCAACGCTCATTCATGAAAACTGCCGGAGCGTGATGTGCAGAGACGGAGAGACGGACGAGGGGAGAGAGAGCGGATTGAGAATCAAGACAAAATGTTCTCTCATTACCCTTCATTCATTATTCTCTCATCCTGCATCCCTCCATCATCTTAAAACTTCATTTTCTCTCTTCCTCCGTCTTTACTATCCTTCAGGCTCACTCACATTTCTTCCTCTCTTTTCCGTAACTGCTGCTTTTTCCCCCCCTCTCCTCTTCTTCTTCTTCTTGTTTTTTTTTTTTTAGGAGGGAGAGAGAAAAGTGGCGAGTTACCATGGCAACAGTAAGCTGGCTGCAAGCTACCTGTACGCTGGTTTACAGAGAGAGAGAGAGAGAGAGGGATGGAGTGAAAGAGAGGCAGAGGGATGAGAGACGGGCGTCACGGTCAAAAAGCTGAATAAGTCTGGTGATATTTTCTTTTTTTCTTTTCAACAAATCCCAGGAAAAGACGAAAATCAACAATGAATTGATCCAATAACAAATATTGTCACAGTCAGTGATCAAACATGAGAGAGTGTTGAGCTGACCTGGTTCCTTCATTACAAACAACAAGGGCACAGCACATTAAATCCACTTATTCTCACGTACGACAACCTGCTGCTGTAAAAACACTAAAACAACAAGTGTTGGCGCCAGGGGGTGGAGCCTGACTGAGACACTGCACGCCCACCTACACCTGCACCCATTGGACGGTACCAGCAGTCAATCACACGCTACCCACGCCCCAATGCGTGACCATTAAGCTACATTGAAGAGGACGTGAAACTAGCGGCTAGTTACTAACGGACTACATTATACAAACCCCCTGCTGGTGATTCGAGAGAATACATGTAGCGGGGACTTCGGCAGTCTAACGTCCATTTTTATATATAAAGTCTGTGTATCCAACCAAGTGCAACACCACAGGCGTGCACCATCACATCCTGACCTTCTACTCCCCGACGCAGCGGGTGAGGAGGGCGACTGAGGTAGAGGGAGGAAGACAGACGGAGGGGGAGACGAGGGACAGAGGAGATATTTAACTATAAATGGATCTGCATGAGGGGAGAGGCACCGAGTGACGGAGCAGTTGCTATGCCAAAAACCAGGAGGACCACACACACACACACAGACACACACAGACACATGCACACATGCTAAGACACACACACACATATGCACCCAAATAAAACAGGGAGGACGCTTGGTTGAGACGAGAAGCAGCAGGAGTGTCAGAACGATGTTGGTGGGGATGACCACAGCATACTAACAGCTCTGACAGCGCACACCCCCCCACACACACACACACACAGACACAGACACAGACACAGACACACAAACACAACGCACACAAGCACACAAGCAAAGCCGAGAGCCAGAGATGAGCAAGGACGATAGAGAGAATGTGATCATAAGAAGAAAATGTTCTTGACGTCACATCTTCTTTCTGCTGCTGCGTTTTCGCCCTCAAACTCGGGTCAAGTAGGAAACTGTGTGTGTCTGTGTGTGTCTGTGTGTGTGTATTCATTATTACCATTAATACAAAAACATGGTGGAAGGAGGCGGAGACGTGTCGTCCATCTTTATTTATCTGTGTTTGTCTGTCTGAGATGTTTTCCTCTCTCAGCGAGTGAAGCAGTTTGTGATGTGACCTCCAAAGAGGCGTAAATTCACATTTATTTCACTTTTCCCTTCAGTGTAATTTCCCACGACTCTCACTGTTACTGCCGACTCTCGGGAGGAAAACACGTCTCGTCCCTGGAGAACGACACAGAATGTCACTGGAGGAAAAGGTTTTCATCGTCTTGATGTTTTTTGTCCCGGAGGCGTGCGGCGTGCGGCGTGCAGCGTTTAGCACAAAGTCACCAAGTGTTTTTAATTTACTATTGAATATATGGTTAAGACAAAATGTTGTTTAAACCATATATTCAATGAACCGTTCAGGTTTAGTTTTCTGGAGATAACATCGGGTGATTCACTTCCGTTAGGAGCTCGTCCTTTGGAAGCTAAGGGTTTATAATGTCTTCAAAAGGCTCGTTTTATATAAAAAACAATCAAAAGCCTAAATATATCCAATGTCCAATAATATAAAACATATGTGCAAAAACATATGTTTGACAGAAATGAGTCACTTCTTGTTTTCATCAGTTAATCACCTAAACCCTGGAACACTATTTAGAAATGTGTCTAAAAAGACAGTCCTAGCATCCGAGCGTCGAGCACTTTGATTGGATAATCACCAGCACTTCACAGACTGGATGCCAGCTGCCTCTGTTTACATCAACCCATTTAAATACAGCCCTGCTCGGTGGCTCGGGATCAGTCCGGTGCCGGCGATGAAACATTCATGAATCCTCCGTCAGTGCCAAGTCCAAAAACATGGAGGGAATATTATATATTATCTATAATGATTTGCTCCAGAGTTTCCACAACAGTTAAACTTCAATTACTCCAAGAAAACATCCTGGAGGCTCAGTGAGTTCAGATGATTGTTAAACAACTGGAATGTGCCCGACAGTCGTCTTTACATAAAGAACAAAACACACAAACAAACGAAAACTCTTGGAAAATATCTCCGTCACCTCAAATAGGAACTTTTGCATTAGCATCGTATGAATGTGGCCGTTATTGGTCTTGGTTTATCATACCTGTGATGTCGTGTGGTAGGAAGTGCGCCGGCGCGCGTCTCCCCAGGTGCCAGCGGGGTTTCTCTGCGATGGGCGGCCCGGTGTTCGCCGACGTGGCGGTGCTGCTGCTACTGTTGTTACTACTCCAGCCCAGAGGAGGGCGATCTGAGCCGCAGGGGGACGGGGTCGGGGAGGGGGACGGGTCGGTCGCTGACCTCAGTCCGAACACAGAGGAGGAGGTTTCATCTTCGTAAAGCTGTTTGGACGCCGGCTGGAAGAAGACGAAGAGACAACGGTTGTGTTAGACTTCAGACTGCAGTGATGTCCAGAGAGACCAAAAGGTTGTTAGTTTGATTACCCAATTATATGTGTGTTTCTAATGTGTCCTTGAGCAAATCAAATCCAAATATAGGCCTATCAACTGCCAAATTGCCGTTAAGCAAGGCACCGAAACCGCTGCAATGCAAGGAGCACTGCATTCTGTCCTCTCCGTGTCTGGAAAGGCGTTGAGTGAACGTAAATGCAGATGAAATCCATGTGTACAGTAGAAAGTCAAAATCTAACTGTGATCATCCCAAACAGAGAGAGAGAGAGAGAGAGGGAGAGGGAGAGAGAGAGAGAGAGAGAGAGAGAGAGAGAGAGAGGGAGAGAGAGAGAGAGAGAGAGAGAGAGGGAGGGAGAGAGAGAGAGAGAGAGAGAGAGAGAGAGAGGCACTAACTTATCGGGGGTGTTAAACAGTTTGACGAAGCGATGGTGTGTCAATATGCAGGAAATGTGCAGCCGTCCTGCAGTAAATTCCCTGCGGGGGTTCCATCCCGTCGCCATAATGACACAGTTCAGGGAAACGGCCTGAAGACGATTAGCAGCCGAGGGAAAGAGTGAAAACAAAGATGCTGAAATGAGCATGTTTACATCCTGTCTGTGCGAGAAGCAGCCGGGGAACAAGTAGCACCGACTTCATTTGCTATTTTAGATTTTTCTTAATCAAGTGTTAATTATATTTCCATCTGGAAGGAACTCAATAATCTGGCTCGTGTTTACGGAAAAACCTGCCGAGAGAGTGTGAGGAGGACGATGAATGATTGTGACAGCGTCGGGGGCGGGACACGCTGTGCAGTGGTTGGTGGATTACTCAGCTCCGGTTTTGGGATGATAACAAAAGCAATGAGGCGTTTTTGTCACAACAGAAAAAATAAAGCTGACAAGAGTGTTAGTGACAGACAGTCGTTTGGGGGAAGAGTCATGTCTCTGCTTTGTGTCAGAGAATAAAGGCTGAAACGTGAGAACGCGACGTTTTAACAAAGGTTCTCACGTTTTCCCAAAATCGAGTTAGAACTCATTTTGTCTGAATCATAGACTGCAAATAAAGATGGACGACTTCCTGCCGCGATCCGGAAATGAAGCCAAAACAGGATATGATACGGCAGCCAGCCACCAGGTGGCGTCCATCTTTAAATACAGTCGATAGCAGCGGTGATCGTGGTGTGGACGCCCCCTCGACATATGCAATCAACCAGCTGTCAATCATGATGTTTCGTAGCATCAAATAACTGACAGTTCCCCAAAAGCGAAGCAAAAGCGTCTCGATCACCCCCTGGTGGCTGGCTGCCGCATAGCTAGGAAATCCTGCCTCCTCCATGTTAGCAAATGGGACTTTTTCAAAGACCAACGTTTTCGTCTGTAGCTTTGTTGCTAGGCTCATTTCAGGGTACGTGTCCATTGGAGGAGGGAAACTACTTCAGATGCTCTGATCTTCTTCTCGGCCGTAGTTTGAATATGAGCTTTTCCCCCCCACGTTCATATGAATGTTCTGATTTCAGCTCGAAAGCCAAAATTAAACAAAAGCTGAAATAAATCTGACTTTGACCTTGAAGGTTGATTTAGTGTAAAAGTGGAAGGTTGAGAACAAGGGGAAGTGGACGCTGTGCCTGG
This sequence comes from Hippoglossus hippoglossus, assembly GCF_009819705.1. Classification (NCBI taxonomy): domain Eukaryota; kingdom Metazoa; phylum Chordata; class Actinopteri; order Pleuronectiformes; family Pleuronectidae; genus Hippoglossus; species Hippoglossus hippoglossus. Next base: position 14,379,200 of record NC_047168.1, read on the forward strand.
ATGTTTATGATGAAATAAGAGAGGTGGAAATGATTTTGTGTATATGTAACAGAAGTGTGGCTTAAAATAAGAAACCCAAATCTGTCTGTTTACCAGAGAGAAGACGTTTGGTGTGAGGGAGCCTTGTGATCAAATGTGACGTGCACACTTGAGTGTGTGCATGTGCATCTCTCTCTGTGTGTGTGTGTGTGTGTGTGTGTGTGTGTGTGTGTGTGTGTGTGTGTGTGTGTGTGTGTGTGTGTGTGTGTGTGTGTGTGTGTGTGTGTGTTTACCAGGAAGATGAAGTCGGGTCTCTTGTTGTTGAGAGAGACGGGCGATCGGCTGAGCGAGGTGGACGTGTCGTCAGAGCTCTGCGAGGACGGATGCCGGAACGTCTGACCGGTCAGCTTGGTGTCGTACAACTGCTCCTCAAAGTCTGCATGAACACACACACACACACACACACACAACCATGTCCAAAGCATACATCATGTGCACACACACACACACACACACACACAGCCACAGAGGAAAAAGAAAAACAGAAGGAGACTTTGGTTAGTGTCAAGTTTCTGCAGCACAGAATTCGACAGTGCACGCAAATGCACACATGCACATAGGATTAAAGTGTCCTTACACACACACACACACACACACACACACACACACACACACACACACACACACACATGCACAAGAACACACAACTCCAACTCACACATCAGATATCTCAGTTGTGTAATGGAGATCTAGTCCGACTGCTGCTTTGCATCAGCCAGCAGTTTCCCCCCGGTGACTCCGGGTGCTCCTGCTCTGCAGCCTCAAAGGACTCTGAAAGTTTGGTTCTAATCCTCTCGTGAGCTCCGGCGTTTCCTCTACTTTCATTCATTCCTTTCCTTCGACTCTTCCTCCGTCTTTTCCCCTCGTTCTCTCCTCATCCTGAAGTTTTCCTCTCACTCCTCCTCTTGATATCTGCATTTTTCTCCCTCTCTGGAAGCTTAGACGACTCCCCCTCAGGCCATTGTAAACAGATTCCTAACCCCCACCTCCTCTTCATTCTCCTGCTGCACGCACGCACGCACGCACACACACACACATACACACATACACATACACACACACAAACCACACTCCCTCCACTCCCCCCTCAGCCAATCCTTTACCCCAAAACCGACTCCCTACCCACTCCCCACTCATCCCTAAATCCCTCTACACACACACACACACACACACACACACACACACACACACACACACACACACACACACACACACACACACACACACACACACAGAAATCCTTTAGTGGAGCAGCAGCATCAGTGAGGTATAAAGTTTTGGGTTGAACTTGCTCTCCAGGATAATATGAATTCTTTCTTGGTAGTGCCCGGTTGCCTAGCGACACAAGGGGGCGGGTAACCACAACAACCCCACCCACCAAAGAGGGGTTAATGGTTACCCCTAACATATAGATAGATGGATATATGTATAGATATATCTAGATATATCTAGACATAATGGAAATATGGTCATAAACACAGATGTTACATTTGGGATTTTAGCACAAATCGATAGACGGATAAAAATTACTGTCCTAGTGTTGCAAAGTTCACCACGAGAAATAGGTCAAACAGGAGAGTGGTGCGATAAAATATTTTATATAACTACGAAATAAAATAATAAAATGCAGCTCGTTATGTTTCCCTCAAGTGGCTGCAAGGACGAACAATCTTGTTTTGAACAAAATGAATCCGCTCCTGTTGGATTGTGGAAGAAAAACTGGCTTAAGAATGTTCAGATGCTGCATTCATTTCATTTTAATGACTGCTGGCATTTGTGAAGTCTTAATATGGTCGAAAAGTGGAATTTACAAGGTGGTAGCATCTGCTCCTCGGCTCAGTGAAGCCTGGTCGATGCTGCAGCAGCCTTCAAACCCGGTAAACACATTCAAACCCGTCGGAGGTTCACGGGGAGTTTGGCAGGTGTCAGATGGAACTGAATGCAGCAACGTGGGAGTGTTTTTCAATGTTGAATATAAAGTCATGAAGAGAAATTAATATACAGCAGCAAAACACCACAGAATACCCCCAAAAAAGATAATGATGTGTTTGTATAAGAGGCTCTGCAGTCCAGTCGCCCACCCACAGACTTTGTGCAGGTTTTAATGACATTTCAGATCATTGCAGTCGACGTCCTCCCTCAGACATGAAGTGAAAACGCACGAAGGAGGAAAACATCTACAGGATCTCACTCGTTCTAAATGCAACATCCACAACCTAAAGCTAGACAGGGGTTTGTAAACCCGAGGATAAATACTGCAGAAGAGGAACAAATCCCTCTGCCTCCAGGATCCACGACATTCGGAGTTTCAGATCAGAGCTGCTGAAAAATCCTGTGATTCGCAAATATGTTGGCAAATCTCTGTAAAGTGGGTTTTCGTAAACTCAACTCTGAGATAAGAGGCTGCATATTGTCAATTCCTTGATAGACTATTAGAGGTTTGACTTTGTAAGCGCTCCCTTTAATGTGTCTTTAAGACGACTCGTCCCCGGCTATTTGTGTTCATCGGCGCTAACTACTCACCAGGTGCCCGTGATAGAGAACTGTCTATTTCGCAGAGTTAAAAATAAGTGATTAAAAACGGCCTGACTGCAGCGCGGCGAGAAACAGCAGGATCAGCCGGATAGTAAACAGAGAGCAGGAGCCAAAACTCGTCTCATCCAGGCTGCAGCGTCCTGAAGAAGTGAGGCGTCAGCAGAGAGTGAGAAGACGACACGGGGGGTTAACAGTGTGATGGAGGAGGAGCAGAAGGAGGAGAGTGAGAGGAGGAGGAGGAGGAGGAGAGGAGATGATGATGAGTGTGATGCAGAGGAAGAAAAGGACGATGGAGAAGAGAAGATGCAGGAAACAAAGGAGACTTGAAGACGAGAGAGAAGAGGTAGAAGGTAAAAACTGCACAAGATGAGGAGAGAAAGGGCAGAAAGATGTGAAATGAAGTGATCGGGGAAAAAGCCATAGGAAGATGTGTACGTCAAAAGGAAAAGGCAGCGAATGAAGATGTTTCGGAGGAGAAGAAGACAAAAGGTCAGAGAAGGAGGTGAAGACGAGACCGACGGAGACAAAGTGAGAGGAGGAGGTGGACGAAGGGAATTCAGAGAACAACCAGTCTGCAGGAAGAGAACTGATGGAGGAGATACTGGCAGAGTCTGGACTGAGAGGACGGGGAGATAAAAATAGGACCCAACATGTTTCTGATTAATCTCACGTCCAAATCGTTTTAACTTGATCCTGCAGCAGAAAATAACGGGCTGGTCGCCTCAAAGAAAAGTGCTGTACTGTAAAAGTTCATTAAAAGCTTCAGAGATCAGAAATGAGACTTTTATCCTGAAGCATCTTCTGCTCAGTGGTTCAATGTTTTGTAAAAATGGCTTTTTGGGCCCGACTCTGAAGTAACTCTGTGTTGTTTGTGCATTAGCTTAGCTTAGCATAATGACTGGAAACAGGGGGGGGAATGCTAGCCTGGCACTTGGCATATGTGTCCCCCAGCGCCAGGGGACAAAGCCACTGCTACGTTTGAGTGTGACCGTGTCCTGAAAAGATAAAGTCCGGCTCCAGCGATTTATCGTTTGTCTGATAAAAGTTGGCCGATATGAGCAGACAAATCACAATCTTAACTTTTACTTTGTTGTAGATACACGTTATGTGATATGATATTTTAAAATAAGAGAAACTGCAACAGAGTAAAACCACCACCAAAACATTTTAAAATATAAAATGCTTGTCAATGACAGTACTTTACTTTAGTACACTTCTGCATGCAGGACGTGTAGTGAAGTATTTCTACAGAGTACAACTCCAAGTTCTACTTACATAAGGGGTTCTGGGACACTTCCCTTCAGTGCGGCGACACCTCACTGGCAATTTAAAAACACTCAAAGTTAAAAGTGTGGAAACAGCCGGTGTGTTCCGTGCACTGACCCGACAGAGAGTCCGGCTCTACAGCCGAGCGAGAGGTAAACAGATCCACGCTTCAGATAAGAGCTCCACTGACTGCAGGGGACTGTGCTGAGGGGGGGAGGGATGCTATTCAGTGGTGTAAAGGTATGCCGATCACTCCCACTAATGCACGCACACACACACACACACACACATGCACACGGACACACACACACACACAAATGGACACACACACACAGAGCAGTGGAGGATACTCCCCTTTTCTCTGTCCAGACAAGCAGGCCAAGCACTCATGCATCACTAACCTGTGTATTGTGTGCGCTTATGTGTGCGTGCGTGAGTGTGTGTGTGTGTGTGTGTGTGTGTGTGTGTGTGTGTGTGTGTGTGTGTGTGTGTGTGTGTGTGTGTGTGTCACTCATTCAGGTGTTTGTGTGCATGTGCTTTGTGGACAAAAGTGCACGTTCCTCTATCTCCGTCTAAAATCTGCTCACATGTGGACATTTCCTGAAACCAGCTAACTTCTACCAACATGTGTGTTTGTGTGGTTTCCTACGTGCACAAATCAGCATCTTTGTGTGTGTTTGTGTGTGTGTTTGTGTGTGTACAGTGCGTCCATTCACAGCATCAACCCGACCATCCTTGACAATATGTGCCCCGGTTGTGTCAAATTTGGGTCACCCTTTCTTTTCCCCCCTACCAGGAATACGACCAGGGGCTCGGGGGGGTGCAGAAATGAACAATACCAGTGTTTGTTTGTGTGTGTGTGCTCGCTACGTGCACGCCGCCATTTGGACGTGCGTGCGTGCGTTTTGCATGCACCAGTATTCATGTCATGTCTCCGTCCTTGTGATTTAACATGCACGGCTGATCAATCCATTACAGGGGCTGGTGTTTGCCGGTCGTGACCTAGAAGGGCAGACTCGGCGGTTTGCGGCCTGGTTCATGTTGATCATGAGAAAACCACGAGACGCGTTCCGATCCAATTATCAGACGCTTTCTGTACGGACACAGATTCGAGCTGTAATTCCTGTCAGCAACACAAGGAATATTCAACGAAGACGATTTCTAGGGAGGAAAATCCTTTTTGTCGTGTGTTTTTTGTTTCATCAGGTTCATTTGGGGCTTTTTAGCGTTTTGGGCCCAAACACAAAGGCCACTGAATCATTTCATTTCACCCTTCAGCCTGTATTTGAGAAACTTCAGAGACAAGACGCCTCGGGAACGAAGCAGGAGCGTCGAGCTTCCCAGTGACGTCGCTCCAACGAGAAGCTGCACAGAGCGAGAACTTAAAAAAAAAAGATAAGCACGCTGTTCCCGAGGAGTAAGAAGTCAAAAAAAGACAACGAGGATATAAAAGGTCACTCAGAAAACAACTGCTTCAATTAAATCAAGAAACCATTTGCACAAATTAACTGTCAGAGGCAACTACAGTATATTTCCTGTCGAGTCACTCGGCAAAACTTAACAAATGAAAGTTCAGTATTTAACCAGTTGCATCAGTTCTGTCTGAAGCTGCAGGAAAAGGTTCAATATCTCTAAATAACGTCAATTAATAAACAGAGATGAATTCATCAGAGCTGAATGGAGTTTCCCTCCGTCTGCGTCGCGTCTCCTCAGCTCCTTCCACTCGCTCGATGCTGCTCCTGCTCAGGGACGAACACCGACCGCAGCCAGGAGCTTATCGGGGCCTCGGGCATCGACTCGGACGCTCGCTGACACATTCAGAGTCACCGTGACATTTTCTGCTCAGGTTAGCGTGGACGGGGGGGAAACGTTATCGAACCGTTTGCATTGACTCACACCTTCGCTGTCACAACTAAAGGGGAGACGGTGACATTTTAAAGTTTGGCCGGTTTATTTAGCGAGAGGTTGCCGTGGTGACACTTAAAGCAGCGAGGAGGACGCTGCTTTGTGAGATAAGATGATGGAAGATGGAGCGAAGTGTGGTGGTCAGCAGAAAGAGGAGAGGAGGTAATAGATTACATTAACACAACTGTAAAGGACCAGGTGAAGACATCTATTCAAAATGTATTTCAGTCTGAATAAAATGTCTTAAGTTTCTGTGCTGAGGCCGAAACTACGATTATAAAAACTCACGTTACGACCGTCTGTCCTCAGGCTAATTTCATTATTCCATATATGGACACCACGTACTTTTCCATACGTTTTACTTTATTTCCACAAAGGAACATTTTCCTTCTGTCTCATTCAATCACAGACTCTCTCACTCTCCCGCCGTCTCCTGATCAGATGACCGCTAATCCAATCAGATGTCGCCTCTATCTAAATCAGCCAATCATGTCGTTGCAGGCAAACTTTAAAACGACTTTACACAACCCTCCTCCTCCTCCTCCTCCCCGATCTCCTCCCATCTCCAGTGTCTGCTCCTCTAATTCAGATCCGCAATGTTCTCCAGATCCAGTCCACCACCACCACCAGTGTCTGTCTGGACCCCCCCCCGGAGGGACATATTCAGGGGACTGACATCTAGAGACGTTTTCAGACATGTCCTGGATCTCTGGAGATTCGGGTCTGGATCTTTCACACACGCACAACGCAGCGGGGGATTCTCCGCAGTGTTCAGGTGAGGCGCTGGAGCAGCGGGCGGGGGCAGGACTCAACATATTTATTCCGGGGAGTTCAGTGCACGTCTGAAAGCCGCTGACGTCGCATTAAATCATGAATTTAAAGCGGCGCGTAGCTCGACGACAGTGTTTTTAACCGGGCTGACACGCGCAGTCGTTGCAGATCAAATCTTTCCGCTGCCAAATCAAACACGAATCCAAAATAAAAGCGTCTTACTCGGGGGAAGCGAGCCAACGGCAGCTGCCAGGGGAGCTTCACATCCGCTCGGGCACAAACCGCCTGCCACTGCAAGGCCCACGTTAATGGGACGTTTAATCAGCGTTGTGTTTACGGGAGAGGAAAACACTCCAAACTAATGGACGGTGCTTGAAACGGCAGAATCGCAAGTGGCTTCGTTTCTGTAGAATACTTCCTCTGTGTGATTCAGATAACACGAATCAAAGTGTAGTAAACGTGTGCGGATCTGAACAAAGTGCAGGTGTGAAGAGGAGGAGGAGGCGGCAGAGTGGGAATATCTGAGCGTTGTCAATGGGATTGTGGCAGAGTTACAACAACCGGTCGGACTGTGTAACAACAGATAACACAAACTACACTGAAATATGCAGGGTCCAGTGCAAAGAGTTAGTTAAGAGCAAAGGAAAATAATGAAATCTTAATGAAAGGATAATATTGGATAATTCTCTTAAAGCAGCAACAGAAACACGTCATGGAAACACTGAGCCTGTGTTTTATTAAAGTCTGTTGATGGAGACGCACGATATGAATTTTGTTTTCTTTTAATTGAGAGTAAACACACGTGTGTAGTTTGTTTCTCGCTGTGGACGACGTCGCTGAGCCCGGTACACACAAGGTGCTGAGCCCGGTACACACAAGGTGCTGAGCCCGGTACACACAAGGTGCTGAGCCCGAGGCAGAAGCTAAATGTTTTTTCCTGGGATTTATTTGTC
>NC_047168.1:14391668-14414168 GCF_009819705.1 Hippoglossus hippoglossus
TTTGAATTTTGAAAGAACTCTCGGTTCCGACGTGAATCGCGTCTTGTTTGCTGTGAAGCAGCCGTCGCCGCTCACAATAAAAAACCCACCGTACTGTACGGGATCACAATTTCATCCCTCGCAGCCACCGGCTTCCTAAGCTGCTTTCACACAATCGAGTCCCACCAGAGAGAGCCACTGTTCCCCCGATACAGAAGTGCACGTCAGTTAGCATTCGGCTGCGCTGACGGGAACTAAGGCGATCACGCATTGATTTGTAACGTACTGCAGGAGAGACGCACACTCTCACCACGGAGTCGTGTTTTCCTGATTCCTCAATTTGGAGCCTTAAATACATTCTCAGCTTCGTCTTCCTCTCTTCCTCTCGTGCATTGTCTCTCTCTAAAAGCTGCTGGGTGTGTGTTTGGTGCTGTGGAACTCGCTGGAAGCTAAATATCCCATTAGAGGAACTTAAGTTTGAAGTCGAGGCTCACGCAGCGGATCCTAATCCCCCCCCCCACCCACCCACCCGACAAACTGCCATTTTTCAGTGTTTCACGCAGGGGAAACAAACTTTAACACAAAAAACACCCACTGCAATGTGCTTGTTGTGAATTCATGTTCATGTGCTGTATGCAAAACATCAAAAATTTATGGTTTTCAGAACCAAATCACGTCAGAATCATTTACAACAAATGTCTCCTAGGAAGGAGGAAAGACAGAGGCAGGAGAGGGAGGAAGGAGGGATCAGGGCGAGGAGGTATGAGGGGAAACTGTCTCCTAACATTACCCACCTAATTAAATCAAACGCGTTGGTACCAGTACTGCATCGGTTCAACTGAAACAGCACCTGTCTCTCTTCTTGGATTGCCTTGTTGGAACTACCTCGATTTTTATATAATCAGAAAAGTATAATCCTTTCAACCTTTTGAAAGCACTTGCATCAGAACCATATTCTGTAACATGGTTGGGAGATGGAAGCACATGAAGCTTTTTTGAAGATGAGGGACTTTAAGTTAAATATGTGATGTAGCGTGGGTGGAGCATGTGTGTGTGTGTGTGTGTGTGTGTGTGTGTGTGTGTGTGTGTGTGTGTGTGTGTGTGTGTGTGTGTGTGTGTGTGAGTTTCACATTCAGTCACACGAGCCTCAGGAGCTTCTGACAATGTGGCACGAAAAGACTGTAAATACACAACGGAGAGGAAGAAGGAGACGGAGGGAGCGTTAACTACCTGCGACTCGCTGTGACTGAGGAGTTCTCCCTGTTCTCGCCGCACATCGACACGGCGAGGACTCGTCATCGAGCCTCCTAACGAGGTTCTGCACAGACGAGGGGCCTCTGAGGACTGAGGTTCACGCCCAAGACACACAAACTCTTCTGCAGAGCAACGCTGCATCGCTCGAGTGGATTTAGAAGCAGCAGGGAAGTGTCGCAGAGCTGGATTGTCAAACAGCGTTATTGGTCAAACAGACATAAAACCACCAGCCTGTGGACTGTGGAAGTGTCTGTGTTGTTCCACCACCTGCTGTGACAGATAAAACACATTAGAGGATTGTCTCAGGACTGAAGGCTTTAAAAACCAGGAGCACTGCCTCGAGGCTCTGGCTCCGGATGATGCCAAAGTCTAAAGATGGCGGCGCCTGTTTCCAAGACATTTTGGCTTCGTATTTGTACGCGTGGAGGCAGTGGAGAAACGTCAGCCATCTTTAGGGACGGTCTATGATATAAATAGTCCAAAATGACAAACAGCTGTGGGGGATATCTTCCTGGATTCATCTCAGAATAATATTTTATTTATTTCAAGAAAACAGTAAAAAAGAAACAATACTACACCTAATATATAAACCACTACAACCTAAATCTTGCTTTGAGGATATCAGGGTTCTTCATTGCACTGGTTTGATCCTGTATTAAAGTGATGAAGGATAAAGTCATAGTAATTATTGCTGTTTTTTAAATTGTGATTTGGTTGCGTTGGATCTGAGGATCTGACCCCGGCTCTCTGACGGCACAGATTGTTTCTACAAGTCAAGCCGGAGTCTTGAGGGGAATCTCGTTTTCCTGTGAGGTTAATTGTTGATTAACGGCCGAGCGGCGAGTCGAACCCAGTCTCCACGGATGTCACTCCCGTGTTTTCCTTCCCTTCCTCCCTTATGTAACCACGGTGACACGGAAAAGGAAAGAGGATGGAGGGATTGGACGGAGGAGAGACACAAGCCTCTGGGCATCACTGGGCAGATTTAGGGAAGAGAAGAAACTCCAGAGTTGAGGGAAGGGAAAAGACGGCTGTGTAGAGAAATGGATTCCAGGGACAGGATGTTTCACACATTTATAATCACAGCGGTTAACTAAACGGCTAAATGCTACATGAAGGTAGATGATCAGGATTTTTATTTGTTTAGTTTAATTAATTTAAAGGAAAATGTGGTTTTATTGTTTATTAATTTTAAGTTTGAAGCACGAAACCCGTCTCTGACTTGTTTGTATCATCGACTCTATATGGCCGACATGACAGTTCCCTAAAGGCCCAAACATCTGGATCGCCCCCTGGGGGCTGGCCGCAGCATAGGTCATAAACCCAGGCGTCCTCCATATTGCACGGATATAAAATGTCCTCATCCCACTGGTGTTAGTTCAGGTTTCTTATCAGTTTGGGTTTATTGCTGCTATAAAAAGGGGATTTGTTGCGTGTGTGTTTATCGGCTGGACCTTGATGCTGCGGCTCCGCTACACCGTCACTACTGGCTATAAACAACGTCAGCACCACAAGATGGCAGCGTTCGTATCCGTGATACTTTGGCTTCACTCTTGTAGAGAGGGAGGACTCGGAAACCTCGACATTCATCTTTATTTACAGTCATCGATTTGTGTCCACAGACGCTTTTCAAACTCCCTCTGTGTTCGTTACATCACATTAGCTGGGACACACCCCACTTCCAGTAATTGCTCACATAATTTTCTGCTGCTTCGCCAAAAGCAGTGAAGCCTCTGAAAGGGTATGCAGCCGGTGAATATATATCTAAATATTATGTCAGCGCAACAGACGCAGATTAAAATGATTGTAAAATAAACGTTGACTGCAGCTAAAATGAGGACAAGTCATTAATCTCTGTAAATATCAGAGGCCTCGAACTCGTCGGTGAAACAAGGAGCCAGACACACGAAGAAGACGAAGACACAGTTCAAGAGCTTTTGGTGAAAGGAACCAGCTCAGGTGTGGATGTGCTGTAGAGAAAAAGCAGAGCGTCACGTCCCGCCTCCTGCCGCTCCACCCAGTTCTCCTGCACCCGGTACCCTGCTCCTCCTCTAAGACCTCCTGGAGCTCCAGAGTATCTGCATGTGGCAGCGGCCCTGCACCACCAGCGCCCGCGTGTGCAAACAGGGTGAAGCATGAATCACTGCTGCTGCTGCTGTTGGTGACAAACTTTAACCTGCTGCTGCGAGGAGCGCGCACCCACTGACCTCCTCCTTCATTCACCAAGAGAGGAAGAGACGGAGGAGATCAGAGAGGATTCCAGCTGACACGCAGAAAACACCCGGGTGATACTTCTACTGCAGCCAGTCGCACAACAGAGAGACACACACACGTCCTCAGGAATACACACAACTGCTGCGACACAGTCAGGCCAGAAAAAGTTGACGGTCTATATTGCACTGTGGTGGTTTTACCAGTATGTACTGGGGTTATAGACTGGGTTTGGTCCAGTATTTACTGGTGCTTGAACCCTGGTACAACACACATGCACCCACCTACAAATGCATAAAAATAGACAAAACGTTTCACAACACACCCACAACACACTGACACACACACACACATATTCCAAAGACAGATGCATTAGCGAGGTGTTGTGTGCCGTTATTTCTCTGTGAGGCCTATTACTAATTCATTCCCCTCTGTGTGCGTCGGAGTGTGAGCGGGGACGACACAGATTTAGACAAGCTGTTATCACCGGACACACAAACACACACACACACACACACACACACACAAGATGAATGGGTAAACACAAGTTATCCATCCATCATATTATAACATTTTGCGCCCACATACTGGCACAGATCTCCTGTGCGCGTGATAAAAATACATCTGTGTATCTTTCACACACTCGTGAGGAAATGTAGTGAGTGTGTGTGTGTGTGTGTGTGTGTGTGTGTGTGTGTGTGTGTGTGTTTGTGTTTGTGTTTGGTGAATGACAGGTATTAGCTCGGTGCTCGGCAGAGACTCGTTTATGTCCGTCCTTAAATTAAACTCTGTCACAGCACATCGAAAAGCCTGGCTAAATCAAAGTGTGTGTCTTTGTGTGTGAGTGTGAGTGTGAGTGTGTGTGTGTGTCGGCCTTGTGTTTTCTCCCAGTCATTAAAGGCTGTGCAGTAAACCAGATTTACCGTCGGCACTGAGACCCAAACCGAGCATTTGTGATGCTTCTGGGTGTCGTTATCGAAATGAAGCAGGCGTCCTGAGCGCCGGCGTTATCCGCTCTGACCTTTGTTGTTACTCAGCAACGGTCGCAGGAGATAATACGACTGACCTCTGAGTCTCTCTGCTGTAAAGGTAATAAAGCAGCAGAGCTTATAGTCGAGTGACAACAGGAGAAAATGTCTGACGAAAACAAATCATACCGGTTCCACCACTGAGTCCCGTGAACGGTCTCGTGGCAGGATGAGCGACACCAAACCGGCCAGAACGACCTTTGCACGCTGCCAAACCCAACCTGAGTCACGCCGCGGAAAAAATTAAAGTCGTACCACTTTTCGTGACAGCGCCCACAGAGCGGCCCACTCTCCCTGTGGGCTAAATGAGCAATTAGCTGAGTGTGAATCAGAGGTGTTGTGGCAGGAAAAGGTACACAGGAAGCCGGGGGGGGGTTAGTCACTGCTCCGACGGACCAATGAGGACGCGGGTCAAGTCAGGACGCGACTGAATCACTATCAGTATGAATTCATCTGATTATAAATCTTTTTGTAATCAATCAGTGTTTGGGGGCAAAGGTTCCTGGTGTTTACCGTCTTCTACCGGCTGTGGACACTTTAGAGTCTGGACATTGTCCCCTGAGGGACTACTGCATCGGGACATCGCTCCTTTGACAATTCAGACAAGAGAGAGGGAAATAAAAATGTTTCTACTGGTCAACAAAAAAAAAAAAGTACATTTTCCCCCCGAGTGCTCGTTAACTTTAAACTGTGCATGAGGTGTAGGACACGTCTTTTTGAAATATGGAGACAACAGAGTGGACATGTTCCACAATGACCTTGTGTAGGAAGATGGGGAGGGTGTGTGTGTGTGTGTGTGTGTGTGTGTGTGTGTGTGTGTGAGTGTGTGTGTGCGTGTCTGTGTGAGTCCAAGCTGTGGCCGATGACGATATCTGAGATTTTTAAGGAAGCTCTGCCCAAACAACATGATGGTCGTGCATGTGATTCACAGAGGACGTGTGCATGTGTGTGTCTCTGGGCGTGTGTGTGTGTGTGCGTGCATGTGCAGCCCCTGACTGCTGCAGCCTGAGCTCTCGTCATAGCTCAGTGCTGCCCTCTGCAGGAGAAGCAGGTATAAAACACAGACAGGGAACTCAATTATCTATGAGATTTACGAGAGATGATGCTTCTGAAAACACGTTGTCATGTTAATTAATTATAATTAAGATAAATAATCTGATTAAGTGAAGTACTGTGTGTTTCTTTTTTCCTTTTCTTTTGTTTTATTATTGTATCTGCTGTCTTTGAATTTAGATTTTGTATTGTACAGTTTTGTGTCTTTGATTTCAAATGACATTGTGTTAGTTTCCCTCTCTGATGCTTTTGAACTCTCGTTTTTATTTGTTGTCCCTGTGAAGCACTTTGTAACGGCTGTTTTGAAAGGTGCTATATTAAGAAAGTTAATATAATTATATCATCATTTAAAAAATGTACTTAAATACGGTAAAAAAGGTCAAATTACTCTGGATCACAGACTCGAAGCTGCATCAAAAACCCGAAGTGGAAAACCTGGTCATTCAGGGTGAAGTGTTTTCAGGATGTGACTCTGTCTGCACAGGTCTGTGTCACAGTTGTGTTAGTTTGAGTCAATACAAGAAAACACAATGAGACGGTTTAAAAGATCTTTAACAATAAATCATTCACGTCAGACGTCTTCACGCTGAACCTCAGAGACACTTTATTAAAGGACGAGTGTGTCTCTGGAATCAAATACAAACGCAATCACACAAATAGAGCTCCTAAATCCACACACACACACACACACACACACACACACACACACACACACACACACACACACACACACACACACACACACACACACACACACACACAGACACACACACTAAGAGGGTGTCTATTCCCCTCAGCTCTACAGTGAGACCTGGCCGTCTGCAGTGATTAGACCCTGGAAGTAATTTATAGTGACATGAGCCACAATTCATCCTCTCTCTCCCTCCCTCCCTCCCTCCCTTCCTCCCTCCCTCCCTCCCTTCCTCCTTTCACTCGTCTATCCTCCTCCTCCCTCGTTCTTTAAATCACTCTCCCTCTTCCTTCCTCTCTCCGTCCGTGTGTGTCGCCTGATTTCACTCCTTATTTCCTGAATCACGGAGTTCCGTCTTTCCACTTTTCCTTTTACTCATCTCTCACTTATTCCTCAGACCTTCCCGTCCTCTCATCTCTTCCTGTATCGTTTCTCACATGTCACACACACACACACACAGACACACACACACACACACACACACACACACACACACACACACACACACACACACACACACACACACAATGGGGAACAATGAAGAATGTGGAGTCATGGTGTATTGAAGGTGCCTGTGTATATACAGTATATTGTATATATGGTGAGTGTGTGTGTGTGTGTGTGTCTGTGTGTGTCTGTGTGTGTCTGTGTGTGTGTGTCGGGGCCTAATTGAGGAGCTGCATGTGTTCAGCCATGTTTGCTAACAGGAGCAAAGATCCAATTTTATGCTAATTACTGACGCAGAGATTTGCGTCACTTTGATTATGATGGTTAGTCGAACAAGCAGATATTTAACATGACTCATCACACACACACACACAGACACACACAGACACACACACACACACACAGACACACACACACACACAGACACACACACACACACACAAAGGCTTTGTCACCAAAACCCACCACATGGAGACGATATCTATATTTTTGGAATTAATCAGTGACAATTCACACTGACTGCTCCTATTATGCCAAACGGTTACCATGGATACAGCCGAATCAGCCTGGCAGTGATACAGCAGTGATACACACACACACACACACACACAGACACACACACACACACACACACACACAACCAGGTGCACATACACTGCATGAATTACTAAGCATTTCAGTCACACACTCAGGTAAATGACGCGTGTGTGTGTATGTGTTTGAAAATGTGTATTTTCATCTATTCCCTGGTTATTTTGTTGGAAAAGTTAAATGTATGAAAAGTACAGTAGCTGTCTTTTTATATTAATAGTTTTTAATGTCACAAATTAGAGACAGAAGATCTCAGATGTGACATTTAGATCCACCACTGGTTTCTCAAATACTGAAGCCACACTTGTCCATGTTGTGGTTTCAGGTCCGAGCACTAAACTGATTTTCATGCAGAGAAAAACAAAATCTATCAACCTATGAATAAATAAATACAGATAAATATATTCCTTTCACCAGGTTTGAGCACAAGCTGCAGGCCTCTGAATCCCAGCAGAAACAAACAACTGTCGCAGGTTGACGACAGGAAGCATAGAGTCCTCACTCGGCAGCTGCTATTCCCTTGAGCAAGGCAGGAGGGGGGAAGTATTTAATGGATGCACTCTGACTCAGCTGCTCCCTGGAGGGAAAAAGTGCAACTATATAAATGCAAATCAGCCTCTTGTGTATTCCACACGTGGACAACATCTCTGCACGAACAGAGACTCCAAACACAGACAGATAGAAACCGGTTCGACGTGCTGATACGACAGGGAAGTGTAAAACCCAATGATCTCATCAGTCCTGCTGCCAGTACATGAGTCGTGTGTGTGAGAGAATGCTGCCGAGCTCCAGTCACATGCACGACCCTTCTTCAAAGAGGAAGACCGTGATTTCAGCCAGTTAAAGTTAACGTGCTCTTTTCCTCAGAAGGATTCCCGATCCGCCGGCTGCACACGAGCATCCGACTCTGTGTGACTTCAGCCTCTGCAGCCCAAATATGAGCTTTATCTTAATTTGTACTCGTCTCGGAAACTACAAAATCCCCTCAGATCTCCTTAAAACTCTCCTTTCTCCGATAAGCTCCCGTGGTGTAAGTCAGAATGAGGTCAGCGGCGGATACTTCCCGCCTCGCAGGCCAGTAAACTGCGTGAGTGTTTTACAACAACAAATTAGTAACACGTTAATGCAGCGGCTCGGCCGTGATTAGCATGAACAAACGAGATGATCACCATTAAGCCCGGAGGCCTCTCAACTAAACATTTTACACTTTAAGACAACACATCTGGGCCCCGTCTCTCTGACTCCACCGACTCACTAGGAAAGATTCATTTAGGCTTCAGGATGTTTTTTTGGCTTCGAATGGACGAGACTGATTTACGGCACAGAAACTGAGGAAAGGTAAACTTTGGTTTATGGTGATTTAAACTTGATACTGATACAACATTTGAACATGTACTGTTTCATGTATGAACGAGAAGTACCACACTGCAGCTGTTTGCATCTGGAACATTTGCATCTGCTGAAGAGGAACATACGATAGGTCAAAAGTTCATAATTATGCAGGTAATAATGCAACTTCTAGAATAAACTTTGCATCAAACACGCGACACAACTTTTTACTAAAGTGACTTTTTCTGCTTCTTTTACAAAAGCACTCGCACCATTTTACTCTCAAAGGTCGTTTGTCCTCGTTTCTATTAGAGTAGTTTTGCTGAGGAGCCTTTTGCTTTTACCCTTTATCCTAATATGAAGAATAATTGTGTACTTTGAAAAAAGAAAAGCTGGTGTGAGCAGGAAACAGAAATAACCTGATATTTCCATTAGACCTGAAGTCACACCTCAGCTGCTCTGTTACTTCAACACTTACTCGGGCTCAGATTGTTGTGATGGACGACGTGGTACGTTTCACACTGAGGCTGTGAATTCAGACACCAAGCACCCTGCACACACACACACACACACAGACACACACACACACACACCTCTACACACACACACACACACACCTCTACACACACAGTCACTGATTATTTATCACAGTGATTGATAACACGCAGACACACTGCAGATATCAGTGGGCTGAGACCACAAGACTGACTCAGCAGCTTCAGCAGCAGAGGTCAGGAAGTGTGTGTGTGTGTGTGTGTGTGTGTGTGTGTGTGTGTGTGTGTGTGTGTGTGTGTGTGTGTGTGTGTGTGTGTGTGTGTGTGTACATTAGCAACAGAGGGAGAGTTTGTATTTCTGTGGATGTGTCGTATGTGTCTCAGGGGAAATACAGCAGCAAACAGACAGGAAGTGATGTCACAGGCCCTACAAGGTCGACAGTGCGCTCACACAGACACACCCCATCACGTCTTTTCCCCGCCAAGGTCGCTCTCCGTGACCTTTTGACCCCATCAGCGGAGGTCAGTGCACACTCATCCTGCTGTAGTCCATCAGTCTTCCTTTGTCACTTTTCCTCACACACACTAACACTGCAGCAGATACACACTCCCTGCTGATGTACACAGATGGTCCAAGGTGTACTGAACACACACACACACACACACACACACACACACACACACACACACACACACACACACACACACACACACTCGGAGCAGAACATCTGTCAACACGGATCCAGGTGTAAACTGAAGCCTGCTGCTCAAGATGAAACTTTAAAGAGACAGAAAATGACGACTCCAGGATCCACAGGTTTGCCACGGAGACAGTTTGTCCTAAACGCAACACGACACATCAAGGAAACACGAGACGCGGCCGGCGGTCGCCGCAGTCTGCCGAGATTCTTTAACGCCACGCGACCACGATACACAGTGTCGCTTTAACATTTCATGCTGAACAACACTCGTGGTGCTTTTAATGTTTCATGATGGAAACTGCAGCAGCCAGGACGAGTCGGTCGCTCCGACAGAGACATGATGGGCTGTTTAATGTTTCCTCCCACATTCCTCATGTCACTGTTTCCAGCCACAGCTCCGATGAACCCACTGTACACGACATGTGCGGCGCCAAAAAGCAGAACGTCATCAAATAGCGAGTAGCTGGCGAAAAGAGAGAAACCGGAGCAGGTGGAGACCAAAATGGAGCAAAAAGAGTGAAAATTGGACATGCACTTCAAGACTATTCAGGAAACATGATATTCATTTACTTTATATTATTCATATCTGTGTCTAAACAAACAATTTCATAAAAGAAATCCTCCCAGCACCACACACTGATGTCACTGATGTCTCTGCCATATTTCCTGCAGATATCAGTTGCATGAGTTGTTACAATAACAATAATTCCGCAGCCTGTGGAGCTCCAGATCCAGACCTGCACTTCCTGTCTGGCTGACTTTGACATTCGGCATCTGTCAGCCTGGACTCAACCCCCCCCCCCCCGAGAGGAACCTTATCACCAGCTGCCAGACCCTCCCATTTGTTTTGGCACCACTTCCTGTAGTTCCAGTCTGCTTTGATAGCGCTAACCTTGTCTGACAGCAAACTACAAGCCCCACTGGCACCAGACGAGCGATAGCGGCTCCCCCCCCCCCCCGCTGCGACTCGCGTCCCACAGCGTCGTCGCTCGTGAAGAATGCTCTCCCTCTTCATGCTGCCTCTCGTTTACGGGCTGATTCCCACACTGTGTCAGAGCGTGTGCACGTCTGGTGGGTTGACGCAGCGCAGACCAACCCCTGCGTCACCGCTGGCTCACGTGCACACACACACACACACACACACACACACACACACACTGTACACTGTCCCTGCAGGGCTGTGCTCTCCCGGTCACTTCCAGGAGCCTTTGTCTCGGAGGAGAATTTGACAGGAAACAGCACTTTATTTATTTCCTGTTATTTCTTCCTTTTCACCAGACGAACAAGTGGAATCAACGTAGACGACACAGACGAAAGCCAGTGACCTGCGGCGACCTGGAACCCGACCAGCTGTTTCCACAAGTCCAACACTCGGGCTAAGTCAGGCTAACTACAGCTACCTCTAGCTTGCTATATAATATAATAATAACTTTATATAACACAATTCTGACAATAGACATTTTAGGTCGTTGTTATCACACTGATGTTTGTTCAAGTTTTCATGTTTCAAGTTTGGTTTTTAGTTACTTGACGACATAAACACAGGGTGAGACGTCATGATTGACAGCTGAGCCTGACTCAGTGGAACATGTGTCTGGACCAGATGCTGAATAACGTAATCAACGCACGATGGCAGCGTTCGCATCCAGGATGTTGTGGCTTCATATCCGGAGAGTGAGAGTAAGAGTCGACACGTCGGCCATCTTTGTTTACAGTCTATGATTCTGACTCTCATTGAAACATCGCTGCTACAGCAACGACACAAATAAAAACAGGAGGAAGACACAGTTGGACTGAGGACGAGAAGATGTGGCTGGCGAAGGCGAGAGGACAAATAAAGAGCACACACACACACACACACAGACACACACACACACACACACAGATATGGAGCACAAATGCTCAAGGGAAAGTCACTCACAGGTCAAAGCCATAATTTACACGCTCATTTGATTTAGACCCACCAACCCACACACTCACATGAACACGCACACACACACACACACACACAGACACACACACACAGACACACACACTGCAACACAAACTGTATTACACCTGCCCTCTATCATCGTTTTCCCTGACAACAAACCACCTCCTGTTTCCATCTTTCTTTAACTCTGTTAAAAAACAGAAACTCAATCAGGACTGAGAATCTTAATGTTTCCTTTCCGGCTTCAGAGACGACATGAGTTGTTCTGATCACACTGATGTGTCTGATAAGTTTGGTTTAAATTTGTTATTTGAAAATGAAACAAAACGTCAAGATTGACAGCTGAGACTCGTGACCACAACACTCCCTCTTCTTCTTCTTCTTCTTCTTCTTCTTCTTCTTCACCTCCTTTTCTTGCGCCACTCCTCACCCCGTCTGTCTCGCTCCCCAGACTCACACATGATGTCACTCCAGCCATCAGCGGTCTGATCCAACACTCGAGTTGAGCATCTCATCTGAATAAAGATTCAACCACTTCTCTTCTTCTTCTTGCTTTCATTTCTCTCTTTCATATTTAATTTGGCACCGGAGGGAGAGAGAGAGAGAGAGAGAGAGAGAGAGAGAGAGAGAGAGAGAGAGAGAGAGGGAGGGAGATGGTGATGAGTGAAGTCCCTACTGTGTGTGTGTGTGTGTGTGTGTGTGTGTGTGTGTGTGTGTGTGTGTGTGTGTGTGTGTGTGTGTGTGTGTGTGTGTTTCCATACTAGAGTGTAAAATGTTGAAAACCTCAGCTGTGTGTGTTTTCATTTGTGTGTGTGTGTGTGTGTGTGTATTGGATTTTATAATAATTGCTTTATTGGAAACCATATTGTAGCCAAGCACAAAACCACAATGGGACCGAGCCAGAGTCAAAATGCACTTTCAGCAACACAGTCAAATGTGTGTGTCTGTGTTAGTGTGTGTGTGTGTGTGTGTGTGTGTGTGTGTGTGTGTGTGTGTGTGTGTGTGTGTGTGTGTGTGTGTGTGTGTGTGACCTCGTTTGACCTTGTGGCCCCGTCACGTCCTTGTGTGAAGACTTTTAGAGACGAGCGAAGCGCAAAGATCCCTTCAGAGGCGGCGACACACACAAACACACACTCGCACACACGACCACAGACTGAGTTGTGTGTCTGTCTCGTGTGAGTTCGCGCGTCACGCAAACAAAACCATGACCACGGATTTTATCGTGCTGAGATTTGCTCTGTTTTTCCTTCACATATCTTTGTGTTGCAGTCATGATAAACTCACACGACTGTATTTTGATCCCACAGTTTCCACAAATATGAAATATATCATATTTAAATTGGGGAAACATGTAGAAAATAACATACATGTGGACATCTGGAATATTTCCGTTGGTTCAGTCATAAAAAAAACCATCATGAGAAGTTGGAAAATAACACTGTGGATTTTTCCATAATAAAAAAAGGAAACACTGAACATCAACCCATTTTAAAGTTGTCACATAAAGTTCTATAACTTTATATTCAAATCAGATAAGAGTTAATATAATACTTTGGATTATTCCATAATACAATATAAACAAAAGAAACCTTATTGATCTTTAACACTATTTAAAGTTGTCTCTTGAAGTTTTCTACATTAAACAGAAGTTTTCTTCCAAAAATAAGATTAAAAAGGTTCTTTTCTCTGTTGTTTTCTTTATATTGAATGTTTTTTCATGGATTTCTGTTTCTAACAACCTGGGAAATGCTCCTGTTTTGCAAAACTGTCACAAGTTTCGTCCCAAACCTCAAGACACACACATTCAGATCCTAGAAGCTGCATCGTTATATGTTAAAAAACACAAAAGCCATGACCGATAAAACCCGTGTCGCTGCAGCTGCATGTAAAGCGTCATACATGATGTAAATATGAACACATGCTACGTGGTCACGTTACCCTGACTCACGTCAAGTGGAACATTCCTGAGTTTTTTCTTATCGTGAGAAGAAGCTGTCCTCTTGGTTCCTGTACCACTCGGCTCCCTGCTCCGACTCCTCTAAACCCCCAGTCCCTCCACAGGAATCCCCCGCTTGCACTCCAGGAAACCACGAATACAAATAAAAGCATATTCTCTCAGAGTGTCTTACCTGTCCTGGCCCAGAAAAACTCCATGTCCTCACAAGTAAACCAAACTCTCGCCCGGCACAGAAACTATCACACACATGTAAACTGGGAGGGAGAAGAGGAGAGGGGAAAGAGGGGGAGGAGGAGGAGAGGCCAGCCGCCGACGGAGGTAAACCCAGTGACTCATTCAGGCTGTGGCCACGAGCAGGAATGAGAGAGGGGGGAAAAAAGATATGGAGGGAAAGAATGGAAGGCAAGAAACGCTTTTCTCTCCTGGTGTGAGAGGAGAGAAAGGGAGGAAGCTGGTGTGACTTCCCAGTTCTTTCCTCTTCCTCTCCCTCCTAACACCTCCCCACCTCCTTCCCCTCTCTCCTCCACCTCTCGTTAAAGGAACGTACAGATCTGAGCGTTTGGAAGTGATGAGACGGACGGAAAAGAAAGAAAAGTTCACATGCTTCGTGCACAGATTACAGTTTATCCTCAGGGCCGATCGATATGATTGATACTTCAAGTCCTCCCTCACTGTTTGCATGTATATAATATTTGTATGTGTTGACTTTTTATCCTCTGTTAAAGCGTCTTGTGTTCTGTGCAATGACAATAAAGGAATTTTAATTTTAATTCAATTAACTGTTCCCAAATAAATAAAAACGTATATTCACACCAAACTTCTCACAACCACAATGTTTCGCTGCCGATATTGTGGAAAGTAATAATATGAAAAACCTGTGTGGAGTTTTGGGCTTTTTATTAAGTTAGTTTATTAAGTTATGGTTGTGTTTTTATATTTTCTGTACTTATTGTTCTCCTCAGTAACACAGCATTGAAATACTAAATACAACCGATATCTGGATTCAGATATTCCCTCCCTCCCTCCCAGCATTGTCGCTGCAGCTCGACTCTTTTCCTTCCTCGGCTCAACAGTGACTTCCTGAAAACACTGGAGGTGACGCGAGGGACCCACAACACACACACACACACACACACACACACACACACACACACACACACACACACACACACACACACACACACACACACACACACACACACACACACACACACACACACACACACACACATTGTGTTTGTGTACATGCACATACGTGTATATGAACGAGCGAGAGTAACACAGTCATCAAAGTTAAAATGTTATGAACATGTAGAATCTGGATTTAAGGGAATGAGCCCTAGTATTGAATATTAGTATTTCTGTTTCTATTCTTACTTTATTTCTTACTCCATTTTTTCATACTTTTTCTGAGCTGCATTGAATTTGAAAATCTCAAACCTTCTCAGGTTTGATTTGTTTTCAATTTTAAATGTTAAATGTTAAATATAAGAAACACAAATATGATCAATTCTTCAAACTGTTTTGTAGATTTTTTAAGTTTGAACGTTTCAGGACTATCGCACCTGTAACCATGGTTACCACAACACATGTAGCTATGACATCACAGGGTAACGACCTCACCCACATGGTCTGTATTCAAACCGAGCTTTCTCCAGTCAAAGCTCTTCACAGTACGATCTTTTTAACTGGACTCTTACAGACAAGTCTTAGTTAATAGGTGCAACACCTGAGCAGATCCTCGCCATCAGCTCTGTGCACAGATCAGGTGATTCACTGAGGTTTAGGCCTCCGACAGGTCCGAGCCTCTCTGCTCTGATCCTCTCTGCAAACATGCAAACACAATAGAAATAGAGCGAGAGCCAGTGCAGAGCAGTCGGAGTGAGAAAAAAAAAAAAGCCCTCACACAGGAGGAATTAAGGCAACAACGCCAATGACAAGTGTTATTAATATCTAATATCTGGAAGCTGCAGCAGCTTAAGTGTCGGGGAAGTTGGCGGGGCGCTGCGAGGTGGCTGAGTTTGCAGATCTCCAGCCACAGAGAGCGCGGATGATTAATGCTCCCTCCACCTTTAAATACAAGAGCTGAGGTTCCTCTCAGCAAGGCACTAAAGTCCTGACAGCGCCACAGAAGCTGCACAGTCACCATTAACAGTCAGTGGCTCCGCTAACTGGATTCAAAGCACAGCGGTGCAGAAGAGGAGGAGGAGGAGCGGCTGAGGGATAAACTGAGGTGAAGCAACATGTTTAAGACCCATGAGACAACACAGACACACGGAGGGTGAAGACAACAAACAGGCCAGTGTCCCCGTGCAACCAAAACAATAACAACACTACATTTACTTCAACGCTGAGTCCGAAACCTCTGTCCCTCACATCTCGAGAAGCGTTCACCTGCTCAGCTTCACCCTGGACATGTGAGCTGCTCAAGGCCCGAGGCAGATACATACCATTCACTGCACCAGGCTCCTAAACGTGCTTCTCACAGCTCGGACGGACTGAGCCCCGAGCACATTGTGTATTTAACCACCCGTGCTAAATGCAACTCGCGGCCTCAGCTTCATTTGAACGCAGCATCTGCTCTTGATTATCTCCATCCTCCTCTAGCGACGCACCGTTAATTCCGATGCGCAGGAACATGAGGGACACAAGCCGAAGGAGACACATGAGCTGCAGTCGAGTTTAGTGAAGTCTGGGATCAAGTTCAAGACCGAGATCAAGTCTGGAAGATACCTGTTGACGAATCAGCAACAAGTGACACGCCCACTGTGACATCAGCTGGCCACGCACACACACACACACATACACACACACACACACACACACACACACACACACACGTTGGTCACTGGCAGATTGCCAATCGGCATTCAATTGACCTGCTTTATCACCTGTGTGGTTGCCATGGCAACAGCAGCCTCAGCCTCCAGCAGACAGACTGTCGGGCTGTTTCCTGTCTCCTCACATTCTTCTCCTCCTTCTTCTTCCTCCTTTTCCTCTCCTCCCTTTCAGCATCTCTCTCTCTCTCTCTCTCTCTCTCTCTCTACACCTGCTTCTCCTCTCGCTCCGTTCTTTCCCGCTCTACATCTCACGCCTCCCTCCTTCTCCTCGTCCTCTATCTTGCCTCAGATCTCTCAATTGCTTCCTCTAGACCCTCATCCTACTCCTCCTTGCCTCCATCCAATTATCTCTACACACACACCCCTCTTTTCTCTCCCTCCCTCGCTCCCTATCTCCTTCCCTCTCTCCCTCTCTCTCTCTCCTCCTGCTGCAGGCTGTGCTGAAAATGACATCATCGATCAGAAAATGTATGAATGAACGCGTTCAGTGTGTGAGTGTGTGTGAGTGTGTGCGGTCGATTGTGCCTTTTGTGCATGAGCGGCTGAATGAAAACCCAACATGTAACGACAGAGGAGAAGAAAAGTTGAGTATGAAAACTGGAACAATGGAAGAGTTATCGACTGATCACCAGGACAACGGTTGCATAGCAGCAGAAGAGAGCGGCATCATATGGAAAACCCAACAACCCGTGTGTGCGTGTGTGTGCGTGTGTGTGTGTGTGTGTGTGTGTGTGTGTGAGAGTTAAATTTGCAAAAAGCACAAAACTCGTGGTGACTTTAATTCCTCCCATGAAATTTCAGATAGAGAGAGAAAGATGCTGTGAAACTGTTCAAAACTAGAATAAATAAATGTTGTGCATGTGTGAAAGTCAAACTCTGGGTTAACAAACAAAATCCTACAGCTTCAGGTCAACTGACACATTTTCTAAAGCGCCTCTAAGACGTCTTGTCCTCATTGGCTGAAAAGTTACACAGCAACCACCTCAACTCAAGGTCCACTTCCTGGCTTTTCTCTGCACCTTTCACACATCCCCATCACGCGCCTGCAGCAGATCAAAAGAAACCAATCTTGATATTTGAAGAATTTGTGAATATGAACATCAGTCATGAACTTTCTAACCAATCAGACGTCCTCCCTATGAGGCTCTGCTGCATCACGTCACATGACGTCCGTCTTCCTGCAGGTAAATGTCTCCTACGCTGTTTTGAGTCTTTTCTGGAGAGGACGTGAGAAACTCACTTCCTCATTTTGCCCCTGAAGCAGCGGTTCTGCCTCTCGCCTCCGGCCGTGCAGTCCTCGTATCAAACTGCAGATGTGTGGTGTGTGATGCAGCAGCTGCTGACAGGAGTGTGCGTCCGTCACTGTTGTGTGAACGAGATAAATGTGTTTCGGACGTCGATTAAAGTCAAGGTCAAACGTGTCGGGAAGCGTCTTGTGCTCAATATTTCACTGTGGCAGGTGTGTGCAGGCTGACGTTCTGCTTTAAAGCGTATATACATGCTGCACTGCACTGCACACACACACACACACACACACACACACACACACACACACACACACACACACACACACACACACACACACTTCTCCTGGGGATATGCACAGAGTGTGTGTAGACAGAGAAAACGAGTGAGCATATGGTTGTATTTACTCTTGGTTGGCACTGTGTGCACTGTGCAGCTCTGCAGCATGACACAAACAATGTGCGTGTGTGTTTTTCATGCATCATCCTCCTCTTCCTCCCCTCTTCCCCTCCCTCCCTCCCTCCCTTCCTCCCCCCCACTCACTCCTGCCGCTCCTTCCTTCATCTTCCTCCACTTCACCAAAAATCACTCATCCGCCTATTTTCTGCATTTCCTCTGATTTCCTCTGATTTCCTCTCTTCCTTTCCCTTTCCATCCCCTTCGTACCTCCTCTTCCTCCCTCTTTCTGCCTCACCCTCACCCCCCTCATTCCCTCCCTCTCTCTTACTGCCAATCTTCTTCTCCTTCATCGTCCGACGAGGAAGCGAGTAAGAGGGGCAGATTTACAAGGACTGTCATCTCCGCTTCCCTCCCTCGTTTCCCTTCCCCTCTCGCTCTCTTTCTCTTCCACACATTCTCTACCTCGCTCGCCCTCCGAGATAATTAAAGAACCCGGTGGTAATCCCATCCAGCCGTGCAGGACGAGGCAGCTCAGCCAAGCAACTGTGCACAAACACTCCGACACACACACACACAAGCTCAGGCATGCACGAGACTGCAGCGTGTTGCAAAATGCGTTAAACATAAAAACCTTCTATTTACACACACACACACACACACACACACACACACACACACACACACACACACACACACACACACACACACACACACACACACACACACACACAGCTGAGCAGTGGCAGCAGCAGTGAACCACAAGCAGGAAAAGTGCTCGGGACACACACACACAGAAACACACACACACACACACACACACACACACACACACACACACACACACACACACACACACACACACACACACACACACACTCTCAGTCTCTCAGTCACTGGCCAAGAGGCAAAAGACCAATTGACCTAGATCATTCAAACCTGGCAACTCAGACGAAGAGGAAGACGAGTGGAGGAGAAGATGGACGGACGGATGGAAATGAGACACCAGAATATGAGACATATATATGAGAAAGAGGCAAGAAATGTGAGATTAACGGACACAAAATGAAAAACAAAGACTCAATGAGTAGATACAGAAGCAATAGGAGGGTTAACAACGTGTGTTTGAAATATTAAATAAGGGATGTTTGGGATGGAGACACATTGGGGACAAATGGACAGAAGACTGGATGGATGGATGACACAGTTGGATGGAGAACTGATGGAGGGATGCATGGAAGTGAGACACCTCAATATGAAAGCTTCAGGGTGGAGGGGAGGTGGAAATGGAAGATGACTGGATGAAAGAATGGATTAAACAGATCGATAGACAGAACAATGGGTCCAAAGAAAGATGGAAACATTGTTCGCGAAACAATAATCGATAGAAAGATGAAGAAAAGGAGGCTGGACAAGTTAGGGGTGATGGATGGATGAACATGAGACACCTCACTATAAAATACTGTGGAGGGAGAAATCTGGAGATCAACGAGGAGAAGAATGGATCGGACGGAGAAGAAGACGATAGATCGCTGGGTGAATGAATGAAAGATCAACGAGGAAAAGATGGATGGACGGAAGGATGAATCAGCGAGTTCAACAATAGCTGGAACGCTTTACTCTATGAGTGCATGTGGGACGGATGGAGGGATATACGGATGAATAGATGGGTTGACGGAGGAGTGAAAATGCAGACAGGGGCGAACGGATGGAAAAACCAGCACTGGACAGAATCTGACCAGCGAAGGTGTGAGTGTGCGTAAACGAAAAAGATGGATTGAAAATGAACGGAGCACGGATGGAAGGACGGAGGGATGAAGAAACCGATGAAGACACAAATCCAAATGCACAGAGATAGAGAGATAAAGTACCTGTTGCCGATTTGGGTCTGTGTCGTCCTTTGGGCCGTCGTTGGGAATTGCCCATACTATTCTTCCTGTCCCAAAACATCACCGCCTCATTCCACCAACACACACACACTGACTGAGTGACTGAGGCGGACGAGGTGTGTGTGTGCGTCTCGTGTGTGAGCGTGCAAGACGAGCGGAGTGTGTGTGTGTGTGTGTGTCTGAGGAGAGAGAGCGTCACAGCATCACCGACTGCAACCCGGAGTGTGTGACTGCATGTCTGTGTGTGTGTGTGTGTGTGTGAAGCTCGGCATGTGATTGCAGCTGAGGTCGAGCGAGAGAGTGAGTGACAGAAGATGGGAAAGAGAGAGAGAGTGTGTGTGTGTGTGTGTCCTACACTACGCATGTGTGAGAGCTCGTCTGAGTGCACCGCGCTACGTGAGCTGTGGACAAAGCAGGCTGTGTGCCGGTGTCAGTGTGTGTGTGTGTGTCAGTGTGTGTGTGTGTGTGTGTAAGCATGCATGTGTGTGTGTGATAGCGAGAGAGAGAGGTGAAAAGAGTGTGTGTGCACCTCTACACGTTTCAATGAAAGGTTCGGTTGTTGCCAGTGATCATGTGTGTATATTTGTGATTTGTGTGTGTGTGTGGTTGAGAGAGAGAGAGAGAGAGAGAGAGAGAGAGAGAGAGAGAGAGAGAGAGAGAGACATAGAGAGAGAGAGAGAGAGAGAGAGAGAGAGAGAGAGAGAGAGAGAGAGAGAGAGAGAGAGAGCACCCGTTGTGTTGATCGGCTCCCAGCCAGTCACATCCAGCCGCTGCCGTTCAATTCATAAAGAGTCAGGAGGCAGAAAGCAGCCAATCAGAGGCCGGGGAGAGAAAACACAGGGAAATATACTATATGGCCAAAAGTATGTGGACGCCCCAATGACATGATTAAGTCCAATTAAAGAAATGATTGAATGAATATAAGACACCACAAAGATCCAGAACGCTGCATTTATACATATGAAAGACTGCAGACGAGCGAGAGCGATGGAGGGAGAGAGAGAAGGCAGGAGCGTGAACTGACAGGCAGAGAGCTGAATAAATGAAGAAGGTGAGATTGGGTGGGTTCAGACGGAGGGAGAGAAATTGAAAGTGAAGTGAGCGGCACAGCGACTGAGATTGAGAGGGTGAGAGAGAGAGAGAGAGAGAGAGAGAGAGAGAGAGAGAGAGAGAAATGGGGAGAATACACAATGAGAAGAAGAGAGGACTCATCTAACTGCTCCTTTTATTCCTCCTTTCCTACGTCCTTTGCCCCCTTTCCTTCTCCTCCCTTTCCTCCTTCCATTTATCAAGTCAATGCATCTATCTGGCAAACGACAGGCGACACACACACACGCACACACACACACACACACACACACACACACACACACACACACAGCTGAAGTCTGTTTCCAATGCCTGGAATCAGCTGCAGAGGTGAGTCAAGGTCACAGAGGGTCGATTTCAGAGTCATTTTCTACTCGAGACAGATCAGTGGAAAACGTCTCTAACTGGAAAATGTCACAATGTTCGTTCTCACTGGAAACAAATGTTAATGGATGAAAACATTTCGACACTGAGCTTTTAAAAACTTGTACGAACAGATGAATAACTCAAACACTCCAGCTCCAACTTCATCCTGTTGATTCCAAACTGAATCCACTTTATCTCAGACACACACATTGGTGGTAGTTGCAAAAGGTTTCATGGAAATCTGTTGTGTAGTTTTCGCGTTGTCCTGCTGCCAAACACACAAGTGGTGTCGTTTGAACTAAGATAACAAGCGCACACACACACACACACACACACACACACACACACACACACACACACACACACACACACACACACACACACACACACACAAACACACTTTCTCTCTTGAGAGTTTGATGGTTTTTGGTTTATTTCCTGTGTCTCTTCGACTTCGCACCTCTGGAACTGGGACGATCATGCAACATAAAGACATAAATACAACACGTACAATATATAGAACACAGCTGTTCTCTCTTCTGATCCATGTGAAGCTGCAGCTATCGTAAATTCAATCTGCTCCTTCCTCGCTCCTCCTTCTCCTGCTCTTCACCTCCTCCTCCTCCTCTTCCTCACTGCTGCACCTCACAGCTTTACAGTTTTTTAAATATCAGATTTCTCACGAGACGTCACGTCCGCAGAATCCTCGTTAGGCGTCTGGTTCTCAAGACAGCAGTTGTTGTCAAGGATCAATAATTAAGGTAGTGGCCTGTTTCCAGTAGTGATAATCACGTAGAATTGATTATTTATTTAGATCGTTATCTCTCTACAAGTATGTTCCTCTGTGTTTAAAGATAAATAACTCTCTGACGCAAGAATTTAAACATGTGTCAACTCACGCATCGTCGAGCCTTTTCCTCCAACACACTCGTACAGCAGCTTGTTTTGCGATCGCCACTTCCTACGCTCGCCTCCCCTCTTTCATTGGCTCTACTCGGACAGTACTG
>NC_047168.1:14419168-14426668 GCF_009819705.1 Hippoglossus hippoglossus
CACTTCTCTATCACTCGTCTCTTTCCTTCCTCTCCTGTCTTCCTCATTTCATTTCCCACATCCTGAGTTTCTTTTTTAATACTTTTCTTTCTTCCTGCGACTCCCAGAGGAGAATTTCTTCATTCGTCCGTCATTTACATCAGGCAGAGAAAGTCGGGATGGGACAGATTGATGAAAAGACCAGCAGGGAGAGAAAACCTGTGGCAGGTTGGGGAATAAAGATATGAGGATGATGCACAAAACTAAAAACTGAAAGAATAACATTTTTCCCCGCCTGGAGCTGTGACACACGCTGACGGCAACTGATGCAACAACAGCAGAGTACGACTCAACACAGTGAGACACTTCACTTCACTGTGTTACACACGATTCAGGCTGACACGGTTTAAAGGAAACACACACAGACGCTTTAAATCAGAGAATAAAGACGGATACGTCCGTCTCTAAGAGCAAACCTGTGGTTTTGCACATTAATGTCTATAAAGAAGGTAAAAATGAATATGATCTGATCGATGTGAAGCTGTAAGGACATTTAGTTGTTCTCTACTGTGGGAAACACTCACATGTTATAGGTGAACACAAACGGAGCAGTCAGAGCAGTGAGAGTTTCTCTGCAGATTGAGGTCAGTCGGAGCAAACAGATCTCTGATACAGACGGTTATGCAACAGGAGATTTCCCGTTTTCTACACATGTCCTCCTGCTCCAGCTCGAAGCCAGACGGTCCAGATTGTTTCCAATACGCGTGAAAACACCGAGAGCCAGACGCTCACATTTCAATCTGCATTTTAAAAAAACGCCGACTTCAGCCGCTGCTGTTCGGCTGAATTCAGCTTGTTGTGTTTTCTGAAATACGACTGAAGGTTCCTGGGTTAAGAAACAAACAGGCTGCGGAACAACAACAACACAAACTCACAGTGAACAACGTGAGAAATGATTCACAACACACACACACACACACACACACACACACACACACACACACACCACAGGTCCTCGTCAGTTCAACACAAACAAATCTGCTTTTCAATTATTGTGCGATGTTTGTTTTTCTTTGGAAACTGCAGAAGAATTGTGTGTAAACTGTGTAGTTGTTTGTCTTTTTGTTCGTGTTGTGTGAATATTTGTTTCTTTCGTGTGTGTTTGCCGTGTGTTTGTCTATTTAGTTTTGTTGTGTGTGTTTGCTACACTTTGTCTTTTTGGTAGTGTTTTGTGTATTTTCTCTTTTGTGTTGAACTCTCTCAGCCACCATAGTTTTTATTATAGTTTGACCCTCATGTAGCCTCTACATGTACAACAACAACACACACACAGAGAATATAAAACAAACCCACACATACACACACACACACAGACAAACACGTTCCTCCTCTGGCTCCACATTGTTGTGCAGAGGGAGAACGAGGTTCACCCGGTGTTTAGGTATTTAGTTCTGCTCTATTATGCTCTTTAATTTCATTTGCCTCCTGCAGACTGTCTCCGTTGTCCCTTAATCAAATAATAATCACTGCTGTTGGTTGGTGGTTAATCATTCCGCTCCCCTCAAAGCCAGGGAACAATGCAAACATACAGTTATGATTCTTCGTCTGTGGTTCGGTATCAAGTCGCTTCTGTTTATCTGAAGGATTTTGTTGGAAAATGAGCTGAGCAGCGTTTGTTGACAGAGGTTTGTTCGTCCCTCCTCACGAGCTGTTTGGTCGGTGAAATGAAAACACTCTTATCCCACAGAGGAGCTGGAGGATGAAGTTCAGGGGGGGGATTTTCAATTGTCCAGAAATCTCTCTCGTGGTTTCTTTAAGTTACAGCACGAAGAGATAATTCTAGGGGTTCAAATCCTTTGAGGCATTGGAATAGCAAACTTTTCACAAAGGATCTGAAGCTCGTTCTGAAGGAAACCTCAAGCTGTTGGCTGCAGTTGTTGGTAGAAACTAGTTCTGGTTTTTTTTTAAATGGCCATTTTCAGGTTTTGATTAACAAACATAAACGATGTTACCATCCGTGGCATGGTTGTTAAGCAATACATCCACTAGAGGGCAGCGCAAAGTTGAGAGCTTCCGAGAACAATAAACATGGCGACGGTGGAGAAGGTTGCCCCCCCCTCAGGGTTTCAGGTGGTACTGCTCTGTTTCGTAAGCTTTCAGAAGACATGCAAGAATAAGGACCAAGAATCTAAAGTTGAGCATAAATCAGCTTTAAAGAGCTTTTGGACTATTGGCGTGTTTCTGTTTCTGTGGCTCTCAAACAGATCTGAACATTAGTTCGGCTCCAGTGTGTGAACGTCCCGCTGCAAAACGTAATCCTGCCGTCGCAAGAAGATCACAGAGACAGAACTTGTGCTTTCACCAGCTACACTTCAGGTCACATCATTTGATAAGTGCACATAATCCCTCTGAGCACAGCCCGAACACATCCCTGTGACCAGCAGCAACAATAACACATGATGTCAACCAGCGTCTGGGAGACACCGGTGGATGTCGAACCCGCAGGAACACACGAGAAGCGTGGGAAACTAAATCACACTTAACCTAATTTGTTCAAAAGCACTCAGCAGCGGTGAAGTAGGCGGACGAGGCTGCAAACAGACGACTGAGGCCAACTCGACAATGAAGCAACAATGTTGTATCTTAGCTTCTACCCTGAACATGAATGTGGCCTCACAGGCTCCTTGGGCAGGGGGAGCGTCCTCTGATCTGAGATCCGCTCTGCCAGAGCCGCTCGGCTCTCACACATTCCTCCAGACCGGAGAAAATCGGTTAATCCCTGGAGAGCAGATAACCTAATGGCGCTGGACACGCTGCGGTCAGACACCAGGGACAAGAAGTTCTCCGCTCAACTCTGGAACTAAAGCAAACAGGGACTTTCAAAACACTGGAGAACTGAATCACGCTCCAGTCCCAGCGCACATCACGGGTTTACCAGCACTTATCTTCTTTTAACGTTATTTCAAATGTGTTCTTCTGGTTGGATTAAGGTCTCAAGCTGCAGCAGCACATACACTTAGTGCTTCATGGGGCTCTGAACACTTTTACAACTTGGGGTAATTAGTGATTGTTAACCTTTGGAAGTAAAGTTGTGGGGCTGCGGTGTGTTGGGGGGGGGGGGGTGGGTTCACAGAACGTAAACACTCCTACAAGTCTGGGAGTCATTTTCTGTCTCAATGGAGGTTTTGCATTGGGGGGGGGGGGGGAATGAGTTTAGTCAGGGATGAAGTTTAATCCTTGGCTGTGAAATTGGGCCCAGATCTCTGTGGGAGGCAGCGACTCACTGATCGGACACGAACACACTGAAACAGCAGAAAACCTTTCAGAGGGGAAACATAAAAGAGTTCACAATTTAACGTGAAGTATATAAGGATATTTTTCCTTATTTTACCTTCGAAATAACAGATACATAAACGATCAAATTTCTCTCTCCACACTGACCTGTGGGCGACCAAAGCCTCCTCAAGCGTGATTGGTCAAACTGGACAGAAAACCCACAAGACTCCGCCTCCAAAATATAGTCCCTCACCGACAGATTCTTCAAATTCACATTTAGAGAGCGGACGATCACGAGTGAAACAGATTTGTCTCCGAATCTAATCCTGACTTGATCCAAACTGTCTGTGCAGCTCACAGCTCAAGTCCAGTGAATACACAACATGAGAAAATGAGAGATTTGAGTTAGAGAGACAGGTAGAGAGACCCCCCCCCCCCTTCGCCACTCGTCCCTCCCTCACCCTCCATTCCCCCTCCCACGTACCTGAGGTGCAGTTCCACTCCACCGTCCTGCAGGAGAAACACAAACCAACACAAAACGCACTGCAGAGACAGATGAAGGGACAGGAGAGGGACAGTGAATGTCTCCGTCTTCAGATAGCAAATGGAGGGAAAAGGGCAGGAGGGGTGAGGACGAGTGTCGAGGTGGGGGGGTGGATTCACTCTTTTTCTTCTGCATGGATAACTCTGCATGGATAACTCATGCCAGACTGTTTCTACTCCCCGGAGGAATGAGGAGGTCTGAGGGTGGACGACTACT
This sequence comes from Hippoglossus hippoglossus, assembly GCF_009819705.1. Lineage (NCBI taxonomy): Eukaryota > Metazoa > Chordata > Actinopteri > Pleuronectiformes > Pleuronectidae > Hippoglossus > Hippoglossus hippoglossus. The sequence continues at coordinate 14,423,184 of NC_047168.1, forward strand.
CTCCTCTCTCTCTGTCTCTCTCTCTCTCTGTCTCTCTCTGTCTCTCTCTGTCTCTCTCTCTCTCAGTGTCCTCATCTTACTCCCATGTCTCTCTCTCGTCACTTTGCCTCATTTTCAAACCTTTAAAGGAGACGGAACATGTTTGTAACGTGTTTTTTTGTTTGTGTAAAAGTTCTGCAAAGTGAAAAAGTCCCGAAGCTCCTGAAACGCCTCAGGAGCTAAAACCCAGAGTTTGTGACAGAGGCTGAAAAGAGGAGCTGCAGCTGCAGGTTTGAGCAAAGTGATGTTTCTCTGTTTTCTCTGCAGCAACACTTCATCTGTTTCTGTCGCTTCTCACACTTCCTTCTGTCTTTCTCACCTTCCTCTCCGTCTGTTTCGCTCTCACTCACACACAAATAGAAGAACTTCATGTTCTCAGATGTAATATCACTCTCTCTCCCCCCCGTCCTCAAAACATCTCACGTGTCCTTTTCCAAAAGGCAAAGTTACCTTTGTTACTTAGTTAGTATTTTACAGGTAAACTCTGGAGAGATTAAAACACATAAAGACAACAAATACTGGTTCAATTCATTTTCGATTCATTAAAACCGTTTGCGATAATCTGAGGATTGGAAAAACCAGATGTAATTTGTACTCTGTTAAATCGTGGGATTCCTCCCACGCCTGCAAAATAACCACTTCTTGAAATGTCATTGCATTTTCTCTCTTTTTAATTTCCTCCCCGTCCCTCTGTCTCTGTCCTCTGGGTATTTCGGTCTCTCTCGACTTCTCACAGTCTCCAAACAAGGTCAACCAAATACCCCACCTGGTTTAATAAGATGAGAAACGCAGCGTCTCTCTCTGTCTGTCGCAGGAGTCGTCCCTGGACAATATTGTGAGCGGATTAAGGAGGTTGGAGGTGATCAAGGGCGGATGTTAGTGGAGAGGAAGAGGAGCAGAGGGAGGAGGAAGGGACTCACGGTGATAAATAATCCTCGGCTAACTCAAAGCTCTCCGTTATTGGACAAGAAGGGAGAAGCTGCTGCTTCATAAAAGGAAAAACATCCACAACTTCACACACGATTAAAGTTTGACAAAGGTTGAAAAGGGACAAATGAAGACGTAAATGAGACATAAACCCCACCTCCTCCATGTCAGCAGCTGGGACTTGAACCAAACTAGAAAGTCAGATTACACGTCAGTTACTTGATTCTACTAAAACAGGCTGATGGGATGATGGGGTCTCTGGGATATTTCATTTCTGGATATCTTTAAGGTAAAGAAAAAAGTTGCATGTTGTTGCTTTAAGATATGAATCATGAAAACCGTTTCATATTCCATCCATCGCCGAGTTTGTGATGCAACCGTCGATCGATTTGGTGCCTGACAGAAACAAGCCCTGCCCCCCCCCCCCCCCCCCCCTGCAGACACTCGAGCCCAGAGACAATGAGATGTGACACGTTTAAGCAGAAACAGATGAGCGTTAGAGGAGGACAGGGGAAAACGAGGGGAGGGACAGGAGAAGGTAACGGCAATTAAAGCAGCTCCTGTTCCGATGAGACCAGAGGAACGACAGAGATGGAGACAGACGCGGGGACAGAGGTTTGTTTCCTCCTCACCAGAGGACGACAGGAGCGGACGGAGCGTGGAGGCGGAGGAAAGACAATCTCTCAGAGAAATGAAGTAACAACAGACTTTACATTCGACAAATGTGCCTTCTGAATATCTGAATATCTGAATATCTGAATTTACGAAAACTACGCATCCACGCTGGAGAATAACTGAGGCAGGATCTTCCTCTTTCTGTTCCTCGCTCTCGAAACCACAGCTCCCTCCCTCATCATTATCCCCCTGTAAACACTTTCTCTGCCTGGAGGACACACACACACACACACACACACACACACACACACACACACACACACACACATGCATCCTGTAAGGAAACTACATATAAACACACACACGCTCCCCAGGAAACTGTCACCGACTCACACACACACATTACAGGCATATACACACTTTAAGACACAAGTTCGAAGTTGTGTCTATAAACACACACACAGACACACACACACACTCCTGGCTCAGTGTGTTATGGTCCTCTGAAGCTCCATCCCACAGCAGATAGTGAAGTAGAGAGTAATCCCTAGAAGGAGTGGAAAGAAGGAGGAGACCAGCGGCCTCTCTTCCGTCGTGTTACCCTTCTTTCTCTCTCGTTCGACCTTTGACCTTTGACCTTTGACCTTTGACCTCCCAAATACCACCAGTTAATCTGTGAGTCTCTGTGAACATTTGTACCGAATTTGAAGAAGTTTCCTCGAGGCGTTCTTGACATATCATGTTCACAAGCTGGACGGTTTGTGTGCAGCTGTTTATTGATACAGTCCCTCAATACAAACTGTTGATATGAATAATCTACAGCTCATAATAAAACACATAAACACATCAGTTGTGTCTTTTAAAAATCAAATCGATCAAAAATATTAAAGAATCATATAAAGCAATAAGGGAATTCAACCCACAACCCTTTCTGTGCCTTGCTGGATGTAGAGAGCATCCTCCTCCTTCCTTCATTTCTTTCTTTCTGAGACCAAAAAACATTCAGACTCTGCTCAGCAGGCCCCAAAAAATATGATTTTAAAATATGTATCTGCCTTCAAAGTGCAGAGCAGGGGGTGAGGAGAGAGAGAGAGGGGGGGGGAGAGACTGAGAGGGAAGGAGAGGAAGAAAGAAAGGAAGAGAGATGGAGAGACACGGGGTGGAGGAGGAGAAGAAGAAGATTACAGTGATGGTGATGGAAACAAAATGTTCATCATATTCTAATTATCACACACACACACACACACACACACACACACACACACACACACACACACACACACACACACACACACACACACACACACACACACACACACACACACACACACACACACACACACACACAAGGAAACTGTGGTGGCAGATTCACACAAATCACTGATCTCTACCGCCTCCTAGTGGCCACGACAAGAACTGAAACCTTGGCACAGTTACACTTAAAAACTGAAATTCATTTAAAGGCAAAGATCATTTACTGTTTGATCTATTTTTTATATTTTTAATTCATTGGGTTGTAAAAGACAAGAAATGTGCATTTAAATGAAAAAAAGTTCATAAAAATAAGGTATAAACTATAATTGTTGTAAATATATAAGATTTTTCTCCTGAATTCATCCGTCAGTGAATATTATTTTGCCGGGGAAACAGAAATCAAAGCTTCATATGAGCCTCGAGCTCATTTCCTGGATTTAAAACCCAATTTCCTGAACTGATCTCAGCGCAGCCGCCACTGAGAACACACACACACCACAGTCGAGTGTTAAGTCTCCAGCAGCAGTTTCCTCACATCGAACCTACAACACTTCTTACAGGCGGTGAAATAAGAAAATAAACGTTTTAATACATCGAGACGAAAACACCTGAATGAACATTTATCCACAAACGAGGGAATAAAGTGTGAA
>NC_047168.1:14738326-14805826 GCF_009819705.1 Hippoglossus hippoglossus
TTCGTGCTGCACAGAGCATCAGGATTAAGACGAAAGTCCAAAGCGCTGCCGCATCTGTTCGCAGCTGAGGAAACCTGGATCCAGGTTCATGTCACGTTAAAGGATTGTTCAGTCTCCAGCTGTTTGCACGAGACAGATGTTGTTTTACTCCACAGTTCCCTCAATTTCCCTTTCAAGGAGCTAAACAATTGATGTGCATCTCTTTTTCCTCCTCCATGATTCTTAACAGAGATGTTCCAATTCCTTTTTACGTAAACGATTCGGAGAACCAATCGTACGTGTGGTTACTTTAACTATTTTTTCCAAAAGTTTAGAATGAAACATACATTTAATGAAGCCGACAAAAAGAAAAATTGCAGTTTTATCTTGATGAAACTTATATACTTTAAAGAAGTAGTATCAGATCTCCTTTCCTGACTCTTGACACACCAGAGAGTTTTCTCTTATTGCTCTCTGCTCATATTCTCTATACGTCTTTGAGTTTTAAGTAAATTAAATCTCTGTGCCTCGGAGAGTCAAAGATTGTCGGGATAACAGGCACAAAATTTTAAGTTAACTGAACAAAACAAAGAAGCAAAGGTCATTGTTGGCTCAGTTTCCCTCAGCTGGACGGACATCTTGTGTTCTCACTCAAATCTAAGCCGACAGCATTGAACAGATTTAAGCAAAAGAAGCTCCAAACATATTGAAACCGAGATCATCCCACTGGATGTTGCTGAGCACAAAGGAAAACCCGTATTAGACCGAAGGCATTGTTACCCCGGGTCATTCTCTAAGCTCCAGTGCTTCCCCGCACTATGATGAAATTAATCCCGTTTGTGTGTAAAAAAAAACGTTTGTGTGTTCGGAATGTAAGCTTCTTATCCGTTGTCTGTGCAGCCGGCCCAGAGCGAGAGCTGCGAATATTCAGGACGTCTGACAATGCAACTCGCTTTACTGGGAGGAAATGTAATCTGCGAAGTTCTGTGAATGGAAACACACCAATTTATACAGCAGTAGTCTCTTATATGTTATCTATATACGTTTTATAGTGGCTTAATTAAAGAGGAATTCACAAAAACAACATAAAACAATAATTAATTCAAAATGAAATGCCACTTTTTGGCACGTGTGGTTTTGGTTTGGTTTTGCCCTTCATCACAAGTCGTCGTTCACTTTTTGTCAATGGGGGGGAAGTTGCGCCGAGCGAGCATCACGTACGCCGGCGACGCTCGGCTGGAGTCACTCGCTCCCTCCAGCTGCTGCACAAACACAGTCGGCAGCACACGGAGCAGATGGTGCAGCAGCGGGAAGGTTCATACGAGTCTATGAGGAAGCAGAAAATGACATTTATAATCTGCGGCCCTTGTTTTTCTCTGTAGCTGTGGCAGGAATCCGGTAGCAGAGGAATACACAGGTTATTTAAACATAAGTAAACTCCTTTACTCTCGCTGGTGGAGTAGTTTGAATTCCTGTTTATTTGTTTCTGTGATTTCTCAGAGAATAATTCATGCATCTTGATGAAGAAACCTCTGAATCCAGTGAATTTGAATATGGTTTCACACGGAGACTGTGGGGCCTCGGTGCCCTTCAAGTATTTTGAGATGTGACCGAAGTGGAAGACACTTGAGTATTAGTACAACAAACACTCATTGCACTGTGTAGCTGCAGGTACACGAGGTACATTTCTCCTTTATAGGCCGGGGGAGGGGGGGGGGGAGGTTATAATGATGGAGGAGCAGCAGCTGGCAGAAGCAGGTGAACACAGTCTGGTGATTAACTAGCGAATTCAGAGGGACAACTACCAAATGGCACAAGAGCAATGGCGGTGGCCCAGTTTCCGTCCCGGAGCGTGATTAGCGTAAGTGGCCGAGTGTAACTGGGACTGAAACTGAGGAATGGGGGGGGGCGGCACTTTGGGAAATCACATGTTGCCTGAACTAATCAATTCCCGTGTCCAGTTTAGTGCCCGGCCCATATTTCACAGGAGAGCAGATTAACCGATATAAATATTTTACATTAGCTTTATTAGCTGTGTATAGGCTGCAGGGTTATTGACGTCAGGAAACTCCTGCCCGACCTCAGAGTAACGATGTACATCACTGGAAGATAAAACCCATGTCCCATCCTTCCACCAACATCCGTGGAAAACCGTTCAGTACTTTTTTGCGTAATCCTGCTGACGAACAAACGGACGGGGGTGAAAACATAACCTCCATCTCTCTCTGGTCCATGGTCACAGTTTGAATTCCCTCCCTCGCTTCTTGTTTGCAGGGATCAGCCTCTCATTGACGTGAGGATTTATTTTGAGCCTGTAAATAATTAGGTTTGTCAGATCCTCGGAGATACACGGCTTTGTTCTGTGCTGCGTTCTGAAGGCAGGTGTGTTTTTACAAAGCCCATATTTACAGGAAAACATCTTCCCTGGAGCAGATTTGATTCAGTGCAAGCCAAGAAAACACAAGTGTGGGAGGCGAAGAGATGGAGAGAGTGATAGTGGGGCGAGAGAGGGAGACGAGATGAGATGTGAAGGGGGTACAGGTGCACAAACCCCTCGCTCTGATCTCTCTGAATCTGAAACACACACACACACACTTGCATGCCAAGCTCCGGCAAAACAAAGGCCAAAAAACGTGATGAATTCACAGACGTCTGGGTGACAGATAAGAAGATGAAACAATCGCTCAACGTCGGCGTGGCGGCAAACCTGAAAGTCACAGTTGTTCCTTTTTGTTCCGCAAGCTTGGCTGCATGTTGCTGTTGTGTCCATGACGTCAGTTTAATTGAAGGATGGAGCTTTGCTTGCGACGTCCCGACGATACATGCGCTCGACCAGTCGTGGGTCAGTCTCAGCCGTCCAGGTCCCATCCACTAACATGGAGGAGGCGGGATCCATGACTAATAACCGGAGGCAGACAGGGACTCCGTGGTAAACGGGCTGCTGTCGGTGAAGAGGACATTTAAATGAGCTGCTGTTTGCTCGGCGTCAGGTGCAGAGTCGCTGAATGAAGCAGGTGCAGACGCTGATTGAAGCAACAACCGAGGCTGACGGAGACGAAGTCGTGCTCTTCCTGTGACTTTGTCGCATATTTAAATCGTTTTTTTCATACAGTTCACTCACTAACGCACTCTGTGCACCAGCTGTCCCCCAACAGTGTTCAAACCAATAGAACGCTGCTGGTGAAGTGGAAACAGTGGATCAGCTAATTGCATTTTATTTTTACCACATCGTTTTCACACCCAAAAAAAATCATGTTAGTTCCCAAACTCTGCCCATTAGGGACGGACCAATGCAACAAGTTAGATTCTGGTTTGGACTAAAGGGAATTGTTGGTTTCCCCGGAGCCTAGATTCCTCAGACAGGTTTAATAAAGACGATGTTTCCAGGTATCAAGTAGTTTGAGCAGCATTCGTGGTGTTTTCTTCGGTGGATCCGGTGCAGATGACACAGACTTGCTCAGGAGATAAGCTTCCTCTTGTAGAGACACATACAGAAACACACACAAACACATCGGCAGGGTTATAAAGCAGGTTTCTACCCCCCAGAGGGTTTAGGTCAGACTACGACTCAGACCTGTTGATCCAGCAGTTTCTGTGCAAGAAACACTTTGCTTGTTTTCTTTATTTCTTATTTATATATGTTTATAAAACACAATACAATCCAGGGTCTTGCAGAAAATGGTTATTTGGCAAATGCTTTTTATCTCTTTGTGCAGTAAAGTAAATCAGATTTGGTGTTTTGGCAGTGTTACAGTCTTACTCCCCAGTACGGAGGCCTGAGTGTTTGTGGGACGAATCGATGGTAATGAAGTGTTGTTTGAATTCTTTCCAAGAGCTGGAAGCCAAAGTTTTTCAGTACAGTCTCCGTCCATCAGCCCACCCGCCCACCCGCCCACCCGCCCACCCGCCCACCGTGCATGGGATCACACAGGCGAATGTGAGGGTTTGAGGAAGTATTTTCAGTTTGCTTTAATACTTTGTGATTAATGGATTACAGTGGATTCATCTTTCAGGAACACTTTGTTCACCAGTGCAGAGCCTGTTGTAAACGCACCTGTTGAGAAAGGACTGTCGGACCCTTGGACACGTTGCTAAACCTTAGAATTAATTGACTTTTCTATTTTCAATGCAGCTCTCTACTTAGTGTGTGTGTGTGTGTGTGTGTGTGTGTGTGTGTGTGTGTAGCAGCCATGTTGTGAGAACAGATGTGTTGGATAATACATTCACCCTCTTCACCCTCTTCTTCCTCGTCTGCCTCTGCTTCACTTTCCTGTTTCCTTTCACCTCTGCTCCCGTCTCTGTCAGTTTTAAGCCTCGTTCCTTTGAGATGTTGATTTGTGGCGAGAAGAGAGCAAAAGTGCATTTGACCGCTAAATCTTTTTCAACATAAAGTATTTTAAAGTCTACTCTCCTGAATCGCAGGATCAACGGAGGTCAGCCCTTTACACCGCAGAGAGGCGACGGGGTCAACTGGAGACGGAGGAGGAAGCGAGAAGTATGGAGAGAGAAAACGGAGGTAAGTTAAGATTACAAGATACGTGGGGATGTAAGGTAACTGGAGGGAGAAGGAGCAAGCGAGGAAGAGGAAGAATGGGGGTGAGGAAGAGGAAAATGGTGACTCAGGAAGCGAGGGATGACGAGGGAGGAGAAGAGTGGAAAACATGTTGCAGACCTGCTCTTTCTGTCCTTGTGATGCGAGATATATGAACTTAAACGTCAGGAACTTAATATTCTTTGCTTCACCCGCATGAGATATGTTCCTGCGCCGGGAAAACTCATCAGCTTAAAACGTTGTCTGAACGATGGAGAACACACGATCCTCCATCATCTTCAGGCCGAGAGTCGGAGGAATGAATCTTTCTGAGATACCCGGAGCATCTGGAAGCTGAAAGGCCTGAAAGAGGTTCATTTGATTTAGTTTGGCCATATTCATTTCACGGCTGCATAAAAGTGATTCATAACCATGGTAGACCACCGTGTAATGCAGCTGCAGTTACTTTATTAAACCGGGGTTGATAAGAGAAGGACGAGAGGAGGAGGAGGAGGAGGAGGAGGAGGAGGAGGAGAGGAGGTGAAATGGAGAAGAAAGCAGTGTGTGTTCTAAACCTGTTTGATATTTAACCCGTATAACAGAGGTGTTGTGCTGTCGCTTCTTTGATTGGGTCCAAAAATAAACATTGGAATCCACTTTAAAGACTCAAAAATCAAAGTTTTTTCATGTTTGATATTATAGAAACTTGTAAATGATCAGAGGCAGGGGTTGGCAGTGGTGCTGGGCTGGAGGCGGGGACCTGACTGGCAGAGATGTGCAGACAGATGGCGAAGGAAACAACGATTCCAAACCAGGCAGGCAGGCGATGATGTGGCGGGTTAATGGGGACGACTGGGGGGGGGGGGGGGATGAACCTGAGGCAGACAGAGTGTGAGAGCAAATGGGTAATTTCAAAATAAAGCAGCGTCACCACCACATTTGTACCAATATGGTAACCGAACCATCTGGTGCGAGAGACTGACGCCCTCGAGAGACGGAGGAAAGAAAAGGCGTGACAGCACAATCCCTAGAATCAACTCTCGAGTTTCAACAGTGGGGAAAATCGATGTGCGACGTGCTCATCTCGCAGCGCCTCATAATCGCAGCCGTACGATACGGGTGACGGATTGAGAGACTGAGGATGAGTGCCGTGCCAAACTCGTACGACTGGAACATCCACTGTGCCGCAGCGCCAAGGCTCCGAGTCTGAGGGAGGAGGGAGCAGGAGGAACGAGTGTGACACCTGCTGTGATCGAGGGTGCTGATCCGATTTTAACTAGAGGTGTTCCAGATGCTCGCGTGCTCCAGGCTCAGGAACAAGTGCAAAGGGCTATTATGTTCTTTACTGGGCCCATAATCCGGACTGGTGTGGATACGCCATTTACACAAATAATGTCTCAAGTTAAGACATTTAAATGCATGATAACAGCTTAGGTTTACAATGATAAATTGAAAGACTGACAACTAAACGTTCAAAATAAACTTTCTGTACTAGGTCTGTGATATATTGAAGTTTCGTCTTCTTAAATTATCTTTGTCTCTTTTACCCCCGTCGACTTTGGAATTCCTTCGTAAAGAATTCACCACAGAGAAACACTGACGGGTATTTTTAAATCACAGTTTACTTCGAACCAATTCCCCCGAGTTAGTCTCTCTCTCTCTCTCTCTCTCTCTCTCTCTCTCTCTCTCTCTCTCTCTCTCTCTCTCTCGCATCATGTCTCTAGCCTCTGTGACGAAAAACCTTGAACCCTCCGACAACAAAAGTAGTTTTTATCCTTGGTATAACTTTTAGACTGTCATCCATCTATATGAGTTACTATAGCAACTCACTAAGGGCTAAAAGTTACCTATTCTCTCGAGGTCTGACAGTGGCCTGACGAGCTCTGTCCTATTTTAGACGTCCTTCCTTTCCGGTTCGTACAGAAAAATGCGTCACATGCAGCTCCCTCTTCTTTACGACTGTAACATAGTTTATAAATCCGACCGATACCAGTTGGTTTCTCCTGGTGAGAGATGGTGTTGACCCTGTGTCGTCAATCAGCCTCGTAGTGTGAACTACAGCGATTCGAGGACTTTGAAAGTCGTGTAGTGTGAACTTGGCCAAAATGCTTATGATACAAAATCCTCCGTAGACCTGATCGTCTAATTTGGGTTTGGCCTTTGACGTCTACAGTCCTCTGCGTCCTCCAGAGGATCAGGCCTCTGACTTGGGACGTGTCCACGTGATGTCATTGTTGCGTGTTGGCAACACAAAGCTAATGTCGCTGCTTTTCGTCCTGGAACATTCAAAAGGTAAAACAAGTGGTGACAAGGACATGTCCAACAAAGAAGGACGGAAAGACGTCATGAGGATAAGCGAGTGATTCAGGTGAAATCAATGGAAGGATAATTAAAGTGAGCAGGAAAAAGACGGATGGATGGAAAGATGTGGTAATGGATGAGACGGAGGGAGAGAGGGATGGAGGATAAGCAGAAGTTTCATCACAGACACAAAACAATGGAGGATGCAGCTCCACCATAGACACCTAAACTGCTGCTTTTGCTGGAAACGCACATTTTGTTAATTTCCCATGATGAAATTTTGGGAAACCTCTCAGATTCTGTTTTGCATAATGTAATTAAACGTTGAGAAAATGATGCGTCTCTGCTTTTCAATAACTGCGATGATTGGAAAGTGGCCTCGGCGCTCTTGCGTTTGTTCTTCGCGGTGAAAAAGCCTCATTCAGTGCGAGTTTAGTTTTCCCAGTTTTTCCCCACGTTACCACTGGTCTGACGGGAACACGGAGCAAACCACAGACACTTTTCCAGTCTGTAAATGAACCGAGTCTGGAGAGAAAACCACTGACGGCTCACACACAATCAGAAACCTCGATTTCTGTGTCAGAAAAATCCCCTTTTCGTGGTCTTCATGCAGCTTCGGTTAATTGGAGACTCTTAATTGCTCATAGGTATAAATATGAATGGTCAGTCCTGCGATACACTGGCTGTCATTAATATGTCCTGTGTGGATCTTTTGATTCGTCTGTGTCGACTCTTTAACCGCGTTGTCTTCCTCGTGTTTGCATTATGTTTGTATTTGCTCTTTTCTTTTAGTTACTCACCCCTGTGTCTCATTTCTGTGCACTTCCTGTCTGGTTTCCCTCCTTTATTGATTACCTGCCGGGCCCCTTACTGGTTTCCCCCGTGTCTTGTTAGCTTGTGTGTATTAAATCCCTGCGTTTCCTTCACCCAGTCGCCGGCCTCGCCTCGTTCCTCTGTGTCACGCGTCAGGCGATATTTGGATGAAACTATTCACACTTCATGTTATCAGTCCCTCTTTAGTAATAACTCTAGAGAGATGGGTTTTTGTTAGAAGTGCTTCCTTCAGTAAGTGTTAATAAAAAACTGCCCCCAGGAGAATCCCTTGTCCTTATGTGTTCCTGTTTTCACGTGTAACTGTTCGGATCCCACTGTTTTTTTTGGATCTCCTGAGTTTCTCCCAAACAAAAGGTGAAAGAAAAGAGTCTAATTCTCTTGATGCAATGTTCAAACTCCTCCACACACACGTGAGGATTTATTTTACCTTCCCCAAGGGGTTTGTGTTTTAGCTCTTGTCCGTTTGTTTGCTTGTTCGGTGGTTTGACAAAAAACCTCGACACTTTTCCTCGAAACTTTGCGGAAGGACAGGACATGAAAATATTCAACTTGCAGGAACCAAACCTGTCGGACCAGAAAGAGGATTTGATCACAGAGCATGAACACGGTGCTGCAGTGGCCACTTCAGGTTTTAAAAAAAAAGGTAGAAATTAACAGTGGCAAAGCATCGGCTGGTCCAGTGAATCACACTCCCTGTCGAGGACGGTTCAGCGAACCTGACTCTAACAGTTACTGCAGAGGACCGTGGGCTGCAGCGATGAGGTGTAACACTGTTTGCAGCATCAGTGCACAGCTGAAAACTCAAAAAGCAAGTGGTACGCCGGCGTGGGTCTAAATCCACATTGAAAATCCAGCGGCGTGATGAAGGCTACTCGGGGTGAAGAGGCGGTGATGAAGTCAGGATCGGTGTTCCTGCTGCTCCTGTCCTCGTCACACGAAGGATGCTTTGGCCCTGAAGTGACAGCTCCACATTGAGTACAGCCCCCTCTGTCACTGTCATAAAACTCTGAGCTCTTCTCGATTTTTGCTAATGACTTTCATTTATTTGGGCACAGCAGGTTGTTAGTGGCACAGCGGTCCTTTGCCTCATGGTACCAGAAATACCAACGAGTCGCCCAGAGGGAGGCAGAGACTGCAAACCGGCTGCGATCAATATTCTTATAACATTAAACTGACAATGTGTGACCACTACCACCAAGAACCAACTGTGCCCTTACACTCCACCAGTTTGCACACACTCAACCGGTAGATATCAGTTTTCTAAATATGTCTATATATGGGCTTAACATCCCTAATTGTCCTTTTGGGCTTAGGGACGCTCTCACCCAAAATGCCAAGTCCCACGATAGAGACGTGCCCTTTAATTTAAGTTTAGCTTTGCCCTTGAAACTCTGTGCATGACACTATTTAGCCAAATTTAAACTATAGCATAAACTGTGTGGGTGTTGCAAATCTCTCTGCCAATGTGGCGAAGCTGCAGGATTGAAATGTGTTGCTGCATGAAAGCAAACATTAACTTCAGCCGCTTCTCAGGAATCAGAATATGTTCAAAGTCAACCTGCCGGGTTAAACAAATTCCAGAAAGCACTTGTTTTGTGCAGAGATGCAGAGGCCTGGTGGGTTTCTGCCCTTTTTTTTCCAAGCAGGTAATATCCAGTATAATTCTGCTGTTAGAGCAAAATGACACAGAGAAGAGCAACCTCTTGTCTCTGCTATCCCACACAAACAGCTCCCCTCTCGTCTTCTCTCTGCGTCCTACGTGTTTCCACTCTCCCACCAGCGCTGCTCTCTCTGCTCTAAATATAACAGAGTTACCTTCGAGGGGGCGATTACACCGATCAGCCCGGGAGGAGGAATTAGTGTTATTTGTTAATTCAGCCGCACGTACGTAATGATGGTGGTTATAGTTGAGTGTAGCTTTATATGACCTTGAAATTATATATGTTCAGTTACGTAAATGGTGAGAGAGAGGAAGTGAACTCACAGCAAGACACAGAAACAGTTAAATAATTTGTCTATCATGAAATAATTTCCCGATCTCTTCCATGCTGAGCTCTTCGTGACAATAAAAAAACTCTTGATGAGGTCGTTTTCTGTAAATACAAAACTTTTCCTCCAACTGTGGTAGTTTCGAAAGTGTCTGGACTGACATTTCTATCTTAAAAAATTGAGAAATATTGATGCCTGGCAACCGAGAAATATGTTCCTCCTCTCCGAGACGTAGCAGGAGGCCACGTTGGAGAAATACCAACAGCAGACTAACGACTTGGCCGATTTTGGTAACTGTGTGAGGATGTGTGTGTGTATTATCTAAAGATTGTGTGAACTGGTGAAGTGTAATCTAAAACAAAGCACTTCCAGTAAGTCGCTGGCTCACGTCCTTTTCTTTCTCTCCGGGGCAATATATCTTCTGCCTCTTACCGAAAGCTGACCGGTCACTCCGGCTAATTCCATTACTGCCGAGCCAACGGGGAGGTGACAACACCAGGCGGACGCGCACACAGACAAACAAACACACACAGAAAGAGCAAACACTGATAAGTAAAATCTATACGTCTCCCAGAGAGATGGGGAAAGCAGCGGAGGAAATGGATGGTGCAGTCTGGGAGATGGAGAGATGATAAAAAAGAAAAAAGGGGAAACGTCAAACATACGTTCACTGGAGCCAGACCGGTGACAAAGGGCAAATACATAATTACAACCGTGACGCTGTGCTGGTGCAGCTTTAAAACGCCTTCCACAGCTGGTACGTAATCGTGGACAACAGCAATCATCCAAATGGCCGAACAGACCATAATTTCAGCTCTGGGAGGGTTGCCACGAGAACAACAGCATCCCAACCTGCATCTCACATTTCCAGACATCAACGAGAGGAGCCCCTAAAAACAACATCCTTGGCATGAAGGCCTTCCTCTTGGTTTTGTATTGATAGAAAAGTGCCGGTGGTTCCGTTTTTATCTGTGCCATCAAATCCCTTCCTGGGCGACTCAAGACTTTATTTGGACTTGACGGCCTGAGAGGTTTTAGCGACTCGAGCACCGGCTCCATGTGCCGCTCTGTTATTTTCCGGAGGGTCGAGCAAGTCGTTGAGCGCTTGTTGACTGCGTTGACTGAATTGACCATCACGAGCTCTGAATGCTGATGGGATTAGAGAAAGGAGATCAAAAACGCGTCAGGGTGCAGTCGCAGCAATTAGAATCTATCAATTAGGCTCCATCCAAACTAATGTTTTCATTTTTAAAATGGCATTTAAATCTTAAACGTTGCTTTGTTGCAGAAAACACTACAAACAAGAGAAAGTAAGATTAGAGATTTGAGTCGTGAACACAGATCGTATATAAAGACTGACGATGACCTCTGCTCTTCCTCCCATTGTCCAGAAATGATGCCACAACATCCCCGGACACGAGCAGTGCAGTGCGCCGATCGTGGGGATGGAGCCGAAGGTGTTGAGGTCCCGCCGATACGAGCGCCAGCCACCAGGGGGTGAGTGAGACGCTCTGGCTTCACTTTTGGGGTTAGGGTAATTGAGTGTAGAGGAAACAGTAGATTACAATCATGAGTACTTTAAGGAGACAATATCTGATGTTGATGTGGCTCCGAATCGTCCAATCACCTCGGAGAGAAAACGCCACCACTGGACTTTTTGGATTCTGGCCACTACGACAGAAAACGTGCAGTGAATGGGAGAATGGACGTTGGCTCGAAGCCGTTAACTTCTTAACGCTCCGTCGCCCCTTCGCTCCGTCGCTCATCAACTGTTTCACTGCTTTTTAAAAAAAACGAAACGGTGAGAAAAACACGCTGCAGTCAGCAACCATTCTATTGAGCCAGTTTCAGGAAGGTAATTACCAGCCGAGCCTTGGAGTGCGACATTATCCAAAACATTCACCCTCTCCATGCAGTCTCGAGAGGACACACACACACACACACACACACACACACACACACACACACACACACACAGAGGAACACGCGGGTCCACATGCTCGGCTGTAATTATTCTTAAACCTGATTTTTGAAAAGCCGTACGGATGAGAGGCGGCAGCTGGGACTGAAGTCAGCACTGTGATAACCTCCATGTTAACACTGTTGGACCGAGACCGGCTCTACTCTGTACACAGAGACTCTGAGTCAAGAGAAACGAAGGGAAAGAAGAATATCTAAAGGTTAGATTCAGTCCTCGAAAAGGTCTCAACTCCACTTTCTACATGATATAACACTGTGATTAGTCAGCGCCACGTTAAGTGATTGCTCATTTTTTTATTAATGTCTCAATTTTGGGATTTTAAACCCATTTTGTGGAGGGTAAAATGAAGGGTTAATAAGAGCCAGCGTTATTAAAATCTTCAGCTTCTTCTCCACTGACTCTTGTGACCGAGGATGTTCCCACTGATTTGATTTAATCTAGTAAAAAAACCCAAATATGAAAACAATACTCGCAAATAAAGATAAATCGAAGAGATGCAGTGAATCAGACAAATGTCCTCATTCAATTTGAACCACATCTGATTATTGTGATGGACTTGTGCAGAATCTATTAATCTCTGGTCTCTCTCTCTGCAGAGAGAAATGAAACAGTAGAATCATGAGTCACTCACTGGGAGATGGAGTGAAATCAAGAATCACTGCTATAACCTGCAGTTTTATTCAGTTGAGTGGTTCCTTGTATATAAGTCGTACTTTGTCCCACAACGTCTAAAACATAGTCTGTGTATGAGGATGGACGACAGCTCTGCTCCCCAGAAGAGACCAAATCATCTGGATTGCAGTACAGGTCCTAAACTGTTCCTCCTAAACCACAAACATCAAACTTTATTACTGTTTTCCAGCTGTACTCAGTTTCCGCGTAGCAGAGGCAGCGAGCTTCACTCCAGTAATAACGTCTTCTCAGGGCACTTTGTTGAGATGAAGGTGGAAACCTCAGTGTGAATCTCACCGCTCTGCCGACCGGCTGCTGATACAGAGACATGTTGTCTGTGCAAAGAGGATAAGAGCTTCTGCCCCATTCCACTGCCACTTAGCGGCTCTACCTGTGATGTGGTGGATGAAAACAACAATAATCAACCCATTTCAAAAGCATAAACATTCACTGGACGTCCAGATAAGAGTCGATTACGGCCCTGACCGATGAGAAGGATGTGGAAACTGAAGAGGGAAGAGCAAACGGGTGTTTTGGGGTCAGAGGAGGTTTGAAACAGGAGGCAAAGGAAACTTCACTTGACAGGTTCTTGGCTGAGTGGAAGGATTGGAGGCATGTGGAGAAGGTCAGGAGGAACCAGAGGAGGATGCACAGGAGACAGGGATGAGAGAAGTGAAGGAGTAATGGATAGAGATGGATGGAAGCAGACTAAAGGAATAGACCAGCAAGGCTAGTGTGTGAGATAAGGCAGGAAACTGAAACCTGGCTCAGGCACATGCCAGAACCTACGTATCATCATTGTTTTGGCTCGTGCGCTAGTGCGACAAGTCTACCAACATCTCTATGACCCCTCAATAAATGTGCATAGAGATTCCCAGATGGCTCCTTGGGGGGGGGGGGGGCATTACAGAGACAGTTGGTAAAGATGGAGCCTTCTGTAGGAAACTATGGAATAATATCTTTTATTGGTTTCTTACGGCAAAGGAGCGTGAACATGTCCGAACCGCTGCTGCTGGGGGAAACAAGCCTCTTTGCGTTTGTATTATTTAGCCTCTGTGACTTCTAGATGCCGAAAAATAGTGAATATTATGGTTTGATTACTAATATTCCACGTTGTCGTTGCCTAGCAGCGGTGTCCCAACAATGTCCCACGTTACGACCTCGAGCTCACGGGTTCCGTACGATGTCTCTGCTGTGTGGGTTCTATGTGTGTCGGTTCTATGTGCAGTGAATGTGAAGTTGCAGTGTAACACTGTGAGTTTATGATTCTTCTGCTGCATCAGATTTTATTGGATCAACAACAGCAATTAAAAATTTACAACAGAGGACGGGCGGGCTGGAACCAGCTTGGCTGCTGCAAGTCATGTCATCTTTATGACAGGTGTTGAAATAATGGAACCAACCCTGGAGGGAATATCAATGTAGAAAATTAGCTGTGCGCTGTCTCAGAATATTTCTTTACAGCAGGTTTAACGTCCGGCGTTTTCCCAACAAACGGCAAACGGCATTAAACCTGTTTCCCAAACGGCCACACGGCAATAAGCCCTTTGCCTGAAAGTGTGTTGGATTTTTTTCTGTCATCACTCAAATACAGACATTGCAGCTTTAAAGCTATTCAATTTCCTTTATTGCCATGTTGTGGGGAGTGCGTGACGCGGGAGAGAAGTTGTTTAGCGCTGTACAGTGGCCTATTAGAGTGGGGCCGTGTCGGTTTAGGTTGCACTATGAGTTTAATGGAGCCCTCAGTGTATTATAACATCTGGTGGAGCTCTGTTGTGAAATGACTTCAGGGAACCGAGAGAGGAGGAGGAGGAGGAGGAGGAGGAGGAGGAAAGTGGCGCAGGAAGAAAGGAGATGGGGATGAGAGAAGATGGAAGAATATCAGATTTGGGTTGAGTCCTGAGGTGTTTGCTTAATTTCTGGCCAAATTCACGAAATCCATTCGTTACTGACGGATACGAGTTGAGTCGGTTAAAGTCTACAAAGTAAATCTCGTATAACAAAAGCTGCTCTTGTAACATGACTTGTCTTTAAATCACTACCTGCTTATATTAGTCTGTAGGTTAACATCTGAATTTAAGGGGAAATCCTCGTGTCCCATCTGGGGTTTTTGACCTATACTGCATCCAGCCACCAGGAGGCGATCATGATGTTTTGGCTTCAGCTTTGGTTAGCCGTCATGTCGTCCATCATCGTATACACTCCATCATTATCACCTCACAGTACAGAGTTATGAGGTCTCCATAGGCAATGGAGAGAGAGAGAGAGAGAGGGAGAGGGAGAGAGAGAGGGAGAGGGAGAGAGAGAGAGAGAGGGAGAGAGAGAGAGAGAGAGAGAGAGAGAGATCCATCCATTTAAATGAAGCTCTCGGTGCATCGAGTGCATCACACACTCTGATAAGGTGACACCCCTGAGACAACAAAATGGCAGCTGGGTTACAAAGGGAGGGGAAGTGTGTGTGTGTGTGTGTGTGTGTGTGTGTGTGTGTGTGTGCGTGTGCATGTGCGTTCCCTCTCTCTTTTCAACAACCTGCTGCAGTGCAGGTATTCCAGTCATTCACATGCAAGCCGCGTGTGACATTCCCTGTGTGTGTGTGTGTACCACTTTGGGCATCAACCTTACAGCGTGAGGACATTTTTGGAAAGTGAGGACATTTTGTCCCGTCCTCACTTTTCCAAAGGGCTGTTTGAGGGTGAAGACTTGGCTTTAAGGTATATATAGGTTTGGGTTCAGCATTAAGTTGTGACGGTAGCTGGTAAATGCATCATGCTAACGAGTGTCCTCACCGAGATGGAAGTACAAGAATGTACGTGTGTGTGTGTTCTCCAAAAACTGATTAGGACTCATGATTAGCAGCTGACTGTGGGCAAGGGCGGTGGACTGACAGACCGCAAGGCAACGCACACACACACACACACACACACACAGACACACACACCTAATTAGGAAGCTAATCTCTATAAATAGTCAGACAGACGGAGACATAATAGAACGAGAGCAAAACGAATGAGACGTCCTCTGGTTTGGAAAAGCGACGCATCGCCCATATTTCACAATGAATGAATGAATGAATGAGGCCGTGTTGTAAAGGACGGTTGAGAGACGGTGTGAGAGAGCGCAAATATGTTGTTCTAATTAGTTCAAAACCACAAACATATTTTCTACTGTCTACTTTCTACGATGTGGTGAATGGAAAGTATGAAATAACAAACAAATACACAAATGTGTGGAATATGATTTGCATGACTCGCTGGAATAAAAGCGCCTCCTCTCGTACGAGGGCCCTGTCTCCGAATAGAGTTTGCAAAAAAATGCTGGTGACGCCTTAAATCAAAGTACCAAGAACAGGAGGGTTTGTTGAATCCCGAGTCACCGCGTCTGACAGCACACACACTCGGCTGCGGGACTATTAAGGGCACAGAGATACGATGGCGAGACGCACAGGAAGACGAGAGGCCATTTGAAGGGAAGGAGCCGGGGACAAGACGCAGACGAGAAAAAAAGCAGGAGATTTGACAGTGATGCGCTCCGACAACTCCCAAGTGTTGACAAACACAAGGACGTAAATACATATTCAGGATGTCAAGACACAGGCACGCACCAATCAGCCGGCAGTCGAGGCTCGGGCGGAGAACAGAGCCGTCACTGCTGTGTCTAAAAACGGCGAATATGTGGCAGCAAAAGAGGAGAGAAAGTGCCCAAAGGAAGACGGGGGAAAGAGGAGGAAGAGGAGGAGGAGGAGGGAGATGTGGAGAAGTTGAGGCGTAGTGAGCGAAACCCAGGACTGAAAAAACAGTGAACCAAAGTAGGATTTTGTGATGAAGAAATAAAGCGACAGAAAGTCTCGTAGTGTTTAAAGAAAAACTCTTGACGTCTTATCAGCCAAATGTGCTTAATAGAAACACTGGCCTCAGCGACTGACACTTTATTATAACATAAATATCAAATATAACTTCTGTATTAGGTTGTTGATGCTGGAGCGTCGGTGCAGAAGTCATATTGAGGTGCAGCTTGTCTGCTAACGTGCATGAGTTTAGCGTTGTAGTTCTTTCTCAAACAAATAGACATGTTCACGCTGTATTAAAACCACAAACATGACCGACGTGGAACTGATAACAAACGTCTACAGATCACGACAGGAATCACGATCGGTTTAACCTCACAAAAAAACAGCTGCAGCAGATTCTCATCCCTCTGACGGTGGTCGGACCTGGAACCTTCCTCTCGGCCCGTCGGGACGACACTGACGCTGCGAGGAAACCAAGCAGCGCTCCGTGTAATGAAGGGCAATATGGTAATATGGTAAATTTGACATTTAGCCCGAGTGACTAAATGTAGTTAAATCCCTCGGTGGAGTAAATCCAGGCAGGACCCTTCACGTAGTGCACTGAGAGACGTGAACTTTAGTTTTCATTTCATGGTTATTACTCCATTATATATATATATATATATATCTGTGTGTTTGTGTGTGTTGTGTTGAGAAGGTATAAGAAGGCCTTACTAACTTAAATTAACTGCACACACACAAACACACACCCAGTTTTACTTTAGCTATCGACTGACCGGGAACAGGACAATCATTTAGGCCCATCTGACACACACACACACACACACACACACACACACACACACACACACACACACACACACACACACACACACACACACACTCTCTCACAAACCTGCTGATAAATCCCACGTCAGCTCACATATGATAAGCCATCCGTCCACATCCCGCGTGTTCACGGGCCCGATGCACACGCTGCGGTTACAGAGCTGTGAGCCATATGGCGCCGCTGATCTCGACACCTGAAGTCACGAGGGGGACGTGGGGGGGTGCGTAAGTGAGAAAGATGAGCGGAAGAAGAAGGTGTAGGGAGGAGAAAATGGAGAAAACATTGTGAAGAGAGAAAGAAAAAGGCGGATAATGAGATAATTGGTCGTTTGTATGAGCGAGGGGAACGGGAGGTGATCGACCTTTAGAAGTATATCAGGTGTAGTGATGCCCGGGAGGAGGTGCAGGGCAGGAGTCACGCAGAGGGAACGAGGGATAAAGGATGGAGGGAATATGAAAGAAGAAAGGAAAGTTCTCTCTGGGATCAGATGTGACTCGTGTCTAACAACGTGTTGAACTTCAGCTGAGACCAGATGTGTGGAAACTTCAGGGGAGGAACAGAACCCGTCTCTGCGCAGGTTCTGCGTAACGGTGATGAAATTGGATCTGGGAAAAGTCTGGAGCTGAAGTAATAGTGGAGATCAGGCTTCTGGAAAATGAGGATCGAACGTTCAAAGGCAGAAAAGTGTAACTGCTGAAGCTTATCGGAGGAAAATACGCTTCTCAGGCTGGCTGGCTCGTGGAGTTTCAGATAAATAGACTGTAAAGCTTTAGTTTAAACCATATTTAACATAGAAATACACCTAAAAATGCACAAACTCTACTGTTCTACTGCTAAATACAGTATCTACAATAATTATTTTTTAGTACAGTAGATTATTTTGGGTTGATTACAGCCCAGTGGTCATAAGGATCAATACCCCACCTCCTCCACGTTAGCAGATGGGCCAAACTAAGAAGTCAAAGTAAACGTTGGTTCTTGTCATTTAAGGTATTTCTCATCACGCTGATGTTTAAGTGTTTTGGTTTTAATTAGTATTTTGATGCTATAAATTCGGATTGAAACGTCATGATTGACGGCTGAGACTGACCCCTGATTGGTCGATGTATCTTACCACGATCACTGCTGCAGAGACTCTGGTTCCAAATGGCGCCAAAAGCTCAAGATGGCGGCGCCCGTGTCCAGGATGTTTCGGCTTCAGTCATGCGTCGTCCATCTTTAGCTTTTTAGCAGCGCTAGTAAAATAAAAATAGTGATTCCATAATTTTTGTCTTACATATTGTACAAAATCAGATTTAACCTGAGAACATCGTCTCTCCGGTTCGGCTCAGACGAATCAATCACACATGGAAGATCTCTCGTTAGTCACCGGTTAACGGAACCTGGCAGAGCGAAGCTGCTGCAGGTTTTCTGTGACTTCCTGCTGCGAGGTGACGGAGCCAAACCTCACTCCGACTGCGCTGCCTGTAAATAGTGATTCATTTCTCAGGGAGAGAAACGGTGAATGAATCCATCTTCTCTTCTCTCCTGTCTCTACCCCCCCCTCCCTCCTCTTGTCCTCCGCTCGTCTTCTCCAGCTGTTTTCCCGCCCACACAAACACGAGAGCTGGGCAGAAACTCACCGCAGGATTCTTCTCCGTCATTTTATTTGCTGTGTAAACCACTTTCCTAACAAATGTGCTTTGTCACAATCAAGACTCTTCTCTCTCGTGTGTGATTCCAGACGCCTGAGCATGAATTCTAATTATTTGCGGAAGGTTTACTTGTCACACAACTCGGGCGTTCGCAGCTGAAGTGAGGGATCAACGTCTTCCGGGATAAATCCTGCTGTTAGAATCGTTTAAGGCTCCTCTCCTCCTCCTTTCTCCTCCTCCTTTCTCCTCTGTTCTTCTTCCTCTCTGAGTCGTATCCCAGCTGTGGCGATCACATAACTTCAGCCTTCTCTCGTTTTGCTAAGTGGATTTGATGAAAGAGGAGGAAACGTGCGCGCCCAGACTCGCCCTGTGACCTAAAACCTCCAAAATCCCATTATGACAAACTTGATTTTATATAGAAAAAAAACTGCTCCATGAATAAGGCGGTGATGTGAAGATCCCGCAGATTAAAAAGAGGCGAGGCTCGTCAGACCCTGATTATTCTCCATCCCACCAGGCAGCGTGGGTAATAAAGAATACTAAGTGTTCCAGTTCATGCAGCTCTGGAGAAGAATGAGCTGCAGAGATCCAGCAGGAAACAGCCGAGTAGTCGTTTGGCCTCATGCAAGAACAAGTTCAGGTTCTTATCTAGTTTTATTCTGTTTGTACCAGTAAAAAAACTAAATTTAAGAAAAGTGGTGAATGCTAAATTGGTGAATTACTCATTCGCACAACTTAGGAACAAATCTATTGGTACAAATGGTTCTTGCATCAGGCCAAATGTTTTTTTTGTCACTCAACTGGTGTTGATCTGGTTAAAAAGGGAACAGATTGTACATTACTTTCCAAAAAAATCCCTTGTTATTTATCCCAAAACGCTCAGAGACAGTTTTACCCACTTCATTTACATACTTTCATTAATTCTGGGTCATAATCAGCATGAAAACAACTCGTGATGCACGAAGGCAGCAGCTCATTACACAGTGAGGGGCTCCAACATGCTGGGAAACGTCTGAAGTGGTCAAAAGATGTGTAGACGCTCAAAATAGAGAGAAGTGGAACGATGAATCCTAAACATTTCAACTAGTGTCTGAGGAAATAAACCAAAGAATAGATATTTAACGAGAAGCAGAAAAAAGGAAGTTGATTTTAAAAAATAAAGCCAAACCCGACTGCAACTGGTGTGAGAGCATCACAGGAAAGCAAACTGACCCTGAGGGAGCAACAGACTCAGAATAAAGATGTTGGTGCAAAGACTAATGTCTGCCTGGAATTTAAAAATACTTCAACAAGAGAAACACGGAGTTGCTCCTCAGTGGAGTTAACATGAGGCTCGTTAGCAGCAGTGAAAGTCAAGTTCAAGGTCGAGGAGAATAAAAACATGACTCTTAGTCTGGTCTTTCTAATATGGTTCACGATCCAGACTGTTTGGCCCCAGAGGAACCGCAGAACATCTGATATCGACCAGAACAGTCAGATCTCGTTGTTGTATTTACCTAAATGATGATTAAATGTAGAAATTAAATCTGCACTGCCAAAATATAGAAAAAGAAATGAGTGCGTTCACCCTGGTGTCGTGTCTCCATCAGATTTATGTATCTAAACCTGACGATTAAAGGCACGAGCAACGTTACAACATCAAGTAGTTAACTCGACCCAAACCTGAATATCTTACCGGGACTGGACTGGGACTGGACTGGGCTCGGGTTGAGTTTCCACATCTAAGTGTACAGTGAGAAAGAAGTTGAGTTTTTCTAACTTTAAGGACTCATCATGGTCATTTCTAGAGCGCGCAGAACCAAAGGCAAACATCCAGGGAGGCGGCAGGAAGTGTATTTTACCGCTTGAACCCCCTGTGGGATAGAATTTAATATTTGCTCGAATAAATCTCGTCACATTTCAACTTTATGTATGAATCTGAGTCCTGTCACTGATTTCACACGCATTTATTTTGGTCTCTGCAGGTTTTACGTGATGAAATATGTTCCAGCAGCAGCGAGCGCCGCGTGTTCGATTCTCACTCAGGAGGGAGACGAGGAGCGCGGCATGGTTACTAATGTAAGAGCTGCGGAAGGCACATGAACACGCGTGTGTCTTTCATTCACTCACACACGCTACTGCACTGACATGCATCACACACGCACACACACACACACACACACACACACACACACACACACAAACACACACGGCCCGACTACTTCTGCGAAAGATGTCACAAAAATAGAGACATTCACTCAACACCCACATTGGAGAACAGATAGAAAGCTGAATATACCCCCAACACACACACACACACACGCATGCACACAGACACACACACACACACACACACGCGCATGCACACAGACACACACACACACACACACAGGCAGATTGAGTGTGTAGGCAATGACAGGCACTAGGACGACGTGAGGGAATAGGAAGGGGTGTGAGCTGACAAAAGTTCCTCCACACGCCTTCAGCAACCTATATACACTATGTATTTATATAGTGTGTGTCTGTGTGTGTGTGTGTGTGTGACAGAAAAAAAAGACATGGAGGAAAGATTTTCTTTCAATCGGTTCCTTTTAAGAAAATTGCGTATAAAAGCTTTTGTTGCAATTTAAAGTCTCATTATTTCATGTCCCTTTTTTTTAATATTTTTGAAATTATCCCTTGGGAAATTGGTGTAAAAGTGAAAAAAACATCATATTTCTCAATGTTAAAGAAAGTGAGTTAGTTAGTTGTTGCAGGGTGTTGGTTCATGACCTGAGTTGTTGACCCAAGTTAAGCTCCGGTTGTTATTTCTGCTCTTTGCGTATCTACACCGTGTCAGTGTTATATAATGCCTCGCGCTGACGCCGCTGAAACAAACACACGGTCACTGTCACAGCTTCTGAAATGTGTGTGTGTGGAGCCCAGATGGAGCCAAACACAAAGCAAACACACACAGAAACCCTGATGACCACAGGCGGCCGCGGAGCTGGAGGCAGCTGTGGCCTCTCGTGTGTCGGACGTCTCGTGACGAGGTGTTTCCACGGCTCCACTAACAGACCTGGATGCAAAATACTAATGGAAATGAGCAGCGATGCTAAATCTGCTGAATCCCTCGTGTTACTCTTCAACATTGGCATTTATTTCCAGTTAAGTTTCAATGTTCAGAAACTTTAGTTGTGTTTCTTTTGTTGTGTGTCTGTCCGTCAATGTCTATTTATGTTTGTTTACGTGATCCTCTCTCTCTTTCTCACTCCCTCTCATTAACAACCACTTCTGTGTGAACGTTGTCCATTATGTATGAGGACGACACACACACACACAAACAGACACACACACAGACACACACACAGACACACACACATCTGTCTCTAACCCTTGTTTGCTCCCTCCATCTGCCTGTGGCTCCGCTCAGGGCTTCTGCACACACACAGACACACACTCATTTATTTATACACATGTTTATCTCCATTAAGACGCAGCTCTGATGAGTCTTTGTGTCTTTTTGACCTGAACCTGCACGGATCTCGTTCTCTGACTCTTCTCAAAAAACCTCCGTAATAAAAGACAGAGTGTTGTCTCATTAAATAAAAAGCAGAAACATTTCTCCATGTCTAATTAAATTTAGTTTGAGTTAAGTATACGAACAAATTCCATCTGTTGTAATTACGGCTATATTTAAAATAGATAAGTAGATAAATAAGTGAAAATAGAAGTTGGTCCTTCCTCCTCAGTAATAGAGTTTAATTTGTGATGGCACATTTTAAATGATAAAGTATTCAAACATAAAATTTTGTTCATCTCTAAAAGCAGAAATCCTTTTTGGGATCAGATTCTCTTGGGGCAGTTTTTATTCCTCCTCCCTGTTGTGATGTGGTCGAGCTGAATGGTTTCTCTCCGGTGAATCGTTGCCGTTTCCTGTTTGCCATCAATCAGCGTCGGTCGATTCAGCCACTGGAATACAATGCGGTGAAGTGACCGTCGACACAAGAGAAATGATTTCCTTTCTCTTTGCATCGATCAGCTGTTTGACTGTGCACGAGAGACAGAGAGTGAAGAGCGCACGTGTGCTTGTGCACTCTCAGGTACAAAGTGTGTATGTGTGTGTGTGTGTGTGTGCACTGTGTGGGCAGGTGACTTATTGTGCGACTCAGCCCAGGTGGATGTGTCATTCGTCTTTCAGCCTAATTAAAATCTGTCTGTTTCCACAAGGGCAGAACTCATTATTGTATTTAGAGACGGGATGAAAACAAACGGCCCGACGAGTCGTTTGTGAGTCGATGAAAAGCTCTTTATTGCCTTTAATGAAGAAGGCGGTGTCCTTGATGGAGCTCAAAGTTAAACCCGGAGAAGGAAATGAGAGAAAGCTCAGGTTGGTCTGGGGCTTTTATTAAAAGTTTTATTCATCATCAATCATTTATCTTATTGGCTCTAAAAAAACACAACAAATCAATTAATTGTTCATTCACTAAAATGTCATTTTTGCTTTAACTCTACGGAGAGATTAGTGCAATGTGTGTTTGAAATGAATGGATTTTTACAAAAACACAAAGAGCTGAGTCGCTCCCATCGAACATCGGTGCATTAGACACTAAATGCAAAGATCTGCATCACAACAACAAAGACCTGAAACCACACGAGGCTCAGAGCATTGAGAGGCAATAAAAACAACAATAAAGCAACCGCTGCATTAAAAACTATTAAAATGACGATAGAAGTGAGCGGCAGCGGCATCAGGTCAGTTTTACAGGAAGCTCCCTGTGAGTGTGTCCGACCACCTGCGGCCTCGCGCTGTCTCTGAGGCACAGGATCTGGTTTCTGATGCTTCACCAGCGTCTTTAAAGACGAATTCACAGGACGAGTGGAGTGCTCGGGTTACAACTTTACACTTAGACCGAGCTGGAAAAGCTTCTGGAGTCGTGGCTCTTTGATGCTGAATGCAGCTATTAGCGATAATGTGCGTTGAACCTCAGCGATGGAAGAAACATTTGCAAAGCACCCGGGAAAATGTGCTTCAACAGATCTTGCCTTGTTTTTGCTGTAAGTGATAACGGAGCCAGAGAGGAACACGAGGGCAGACTGAGAAGAAGAAGGTCAATTTAAAGTTGAGAAATAACAATTAAACCAGTTCAGCTTTGCATATTCATGTCCTCATGTGGTTTGAGCACGTTGGACGGAATCTTGCTTTTTCTGGCTTATCATTTTATTTTGAAGGGCAGCTGCAATATAAGCTCTAGGTTGTGTCCGTTATGCATGATGTCGCTTGCTGACTTCTTTGTGGACTCATCGTGTGACTTCATATAAGTGGTGGATTGACGGGTCACACTTTACACATGTGCAACATCCAGAGACTCCTGATTAAGCTTCTTCCCCCGGTAAAGAAAATGTCAGACCGTGACGCTGAGGGAAGAGCAGAGAAGAAGAAGAGGAAGACGAGAGGGAGGAGTAAAATGAATCACTGGCGACTCATTCATCCTTCTGGGGGGATTAGTGATTGATAGACGGCTGGATGGACTGATGGGAGGGAGAGGAAGATGTGACAGCTTTTCAACAAAGAGGCCCACACACACACACAGACACACACACAAACAAACACCCGCAGGGCCATTGATTTGTGCGCCGTAAGTGCTATGTGATTGGTCCCGCTGTGCGACAACAACCCTGTTTACCTTGACGGAGGTGTGTGTGTGTGTGTGTCAGTGTGTCGGCGTCTCCATGTGTGGGTTGCAAACACGTTGTCAGTGTTGTTACGGCACGCTGTGTGTGCAGATAGCAGCCGCAGCTTGATAAGCACCCGGGGAACGAGAACGCCGCAGAGCAATTATTCTGAATGATCGGAAGACGAGACAGGGAGGAGGTGGAGGAGGAGGAGAGGGGAGGAGGAGAAACAGAGGGGGGTAGGTTAGATGAAAAGAGGACAGAGAGGGATGAAGGTGACGCAAGGAAAAGGAGCGAGAGAAGGAGACAATCTAGTGGAACGTGGAAAGTTGAAATTGAATAAATGGCAGGAAGAAGAGGGAAGGATGGATGAAGAGTAAACCCCCACAGGGACGGTGTCTGACAAGAGGAGAGGAATTAGTACGTGTGTCGATATGAGTGATGAACTCCCCACACCTCCCTGTGTCCGCCTCTCGTCTTCCCCCTCTTCCATCCCTCCGTCTGCTGCTTCTGCCTCTTTTCCCCTCCCTGTCACTCTCTCCCTCTCTTGTCAGTCGCCCTGATGCGAAGATGAATCAGAGCGTGAAGAAGGCCGACGTCGTTGCCGTGAAAAAGAGCAGGGATCAAAAAAAAGAAAATTCACTGGAAAAACCCAGACACTCTTATTTTCTCCAAATTGAAACTGCAGAGATTGGACGTGTCGGGAGGTTGTTTGAGGGAAAACCCCCCGAGAAGGATGAAAATATTTAATCACGCCCATGATGCCGTCTGTCGGCTTCAGTTTCTGAAGAAGCACAGGAGCCTCAGCTCTGACTGGATCATCCCGACACTCGTGTTGTGGGCGTGAAATGATTTATGGTGTGGATATTAGATATTAAACATCTGTATCTGTATCTGCACGGAGCTGCTGTCATCATCTATAAGAAACCACAGAAATTCATGTCCATCAGCTGTGGTGACGTGTTTCTCAAAGATGGTTTCTGTCTTGACAGCTGAGACGTAATTGGTCCAGCACACAAACCCTGGCTCCATCGTACAGATCCTGGCTCAGCTTTCGTATTCCAGGATGTTTTTGGCTCCATCTTTGTTTACAGTCCATTGTCTCCAAGTATTAACCCTTGTGACACGCTGGTCACCTGACCCCGCCTCTCGCTCAGTGTCAGCTGGGATTGGCTCCAGCCTCCTGCCGCCCTCAAAGGATGACGTGCATAATGGATGGAGGGTTTGGAGCATTCGCAGCCACGATCTAAAGTTTCATTCAAGTACCTCAAAAACCCTCCGGCATCTTTGCATCTTAGCGAGTGTGTGTGTGTGTCAGTGTCTTTGAGGTGCATCTTTGAAGCGTATTCAAACGGGAGGACACCAACGTTTCCAAGGAAAGTGGCACAAGAGCTGGAAGGACAAAGGGTTTCAGACTTTACTGGGACACATGGTGTTAATTTGTGCACTCGTGATAATGATTTAATCCCTTTGCTTTGTCGAGAACTCGTCTGGGAGCTGCTACAAATACTTTCCCCGTTTTAGCTCTTTTCTGGGACCATTCGGCCGAGCGACGGCGGCCCCGCTCTCTTCTTCTCTTGCTCTGTCGTGGTGGTTTCCTCTCGGCCGACGGACTGTTCCCTGCTCGTTCCCATCTGATGCCAGCTCCGTCTTCCTGTCTGTGGTTGGCAGCATTTTTTAGTTCGGTTAATTTTCTGTCTACTTAATTCTCTCTCCCTGTCTCTTCACCTCGAGTTATCTGCCCTCGTTTCATCACATCTTCTCTGCATGTCTCTGTAGCTGCTTTCAGACCTGCACTGAAGTAGTACTGGATTATCCAGAGGTGCTGAACGTGGCCACGCAAATGTCCGAGTCAGTTGCTCCAGACATTCTCTGGAACTTTTCCTGCCAGAGTTAAATGTCCCCAAAAAGATGTCAGAGTCCAAAGAGGGCAGCAGGAAAGTGTCCGAGTGTTGATGAGGTTTCTCACACGTGACGGATCTTTGAGCTCGTTTATTTTCAACCACAGTATGAAACCTGAAAGCAGCGGAGCCATTTCCTGCAAGACTGGGAGATTCCAGCTACACACACACACACACACACACACACACACACACACACACACACACACACACACACACACACACACACACACACACACACTCAGGAAAATCTCTCTCTATGCAAAAATATTGTATAAGTACAAATACACAACGTTAGAGCTGCACTGTCGTCCCTCATGAATCTTCCTCTTCCTCTTCCGCTGCCTTGTTTGTCACGTTCAATAAAGCAGACGTGTATTTAAAATGTCGCCTTTATCTTGAACTGCCAAGTCCCACTAATTTACATGGGCTGTAATATTTCCATATTAAACATGTCGTTGCCGTGACCGCAGGATTTCTTGGTAAGCTCATGTTTTAAATTCAGAGTACGTGCAATTGAAAGTGATGTGGAGGAATTTTATCTTATTTCTATTTTCAAGGTTGTTTTAAAAAGAGCTGA
Source organism: Hippoglossus hippoglossus (assembly GCF_009819705.1). Taxonomy (NCBI): domain Eukaryota; kingdom Metazoa; phylum Chordata; class Actinopteri; order Pleuronectiformes; family Pleuronectidae; genus Hippoglossus; species Hippoglossus hippoglossus. The sequence continues at coordinate 14,764,979 of NC_047168.1, forward strand.
AGCTCTGAGAGTTTTGTATAAATATATTAAAGGAATTTCATCCACATAGCAGGATGATGGAGGATAATTACAAACTTACTGAAACCAGAGGCGGATGTTATTACCTCCACCAACGAGTTTCCATCTGTGTTTGTTTGTTGGTTGTTCGCAAGAGAGCAGCATCTTTAGTTGGCAGATATTGAGTTGGTGCAATTTACTGCAGGTCTGGATTTTGTTGTTTGTCCATGTGGAAGTTCTTTCTCTATCCACACTAGTTCTATATTTAGTCAAATCTCATGAAACGCTCAGTACACATGATGCGTTACACTCCTTTTACTTTTCTAAATCAGCCGGCCAGCAGCCGTGATGCGTATCGCTTCAGTAATTGGTCCCACTTGTGCACCTTCATTAAGAATAGATGTGAGCTTGTTGTTTCAGTTGAGCACTTCACCGAGGAGGACTCATCTGCGTTTGTTCGGCTGCTGCTTTAAAAACTACTGGACGGATTATCTCAAACTTTAGTGGGAGGGGGTGGAATGAGTCAGGAGAGAAACTTTAGGTGTGGGTCTGGATCAGAGGTTAATTCTGGGGAATAAGGGCAAAACATATCAATATTTTGAGTTCTCATATCCATACATCGGCTGAAATTCTTTGTAAATTAATGTATATACTGTTGTGCAATAAGGCATTAAACGTGATACCATAAAATGGTGTGCCTTTCGGCATTCAATAAATCTGGTTATCAAAATAAAATATTGAATATTAATATTTAAAATATTAATATTAAATAATAACTTTAATTGATGAAAGTTCCCTCGGGGCACCACCCTTCAAAGGAAGGGAAAAGATACTCAATTTATTGATTAAGTCTCATAAAAGTACTAACTACAAATTTGGAACTCTGATTAACAATTAAATTAATAACTATAATCAAAATTACCATATAGATAGTTAGCTAAGTTGAAGGATATAGAGTTCTTGACAGTGTAGAGGTTGGCAAAATTCACTCATGCAACATTAATGAAACATTTATTATGAATATAATAAAGAATAAAAACACAAATTACTAACGGCGTACTTACTAAACAAAGATGTGTATGTGAGTATGCATGTGTGTGTGTGTCTGTGTGATTCCAAAATGGCGGCTGGCCACTTCGAAGATAACACCCTCCCCCCTTTGGAGTGTTTACGACATGTGGCGGGGGTCAGAGAGATTAGGTGCTGAGATATGCGTGTGTCGGTGTGTGTGCCAAATTAGAGAAAGTTACTAGATGCATGCAAGGAAAGACTGAAGAGCATAACTAACATTAACTTTCAACTAACTTGTAACCAAAATATCACAGCAACACAAATCAAACTTATAAACATCACACAGAATCGAATAAACATTGCTTAGCCTAGTATAATTATTAAGCCAAGTTGTGTTACCCGTCCGTGGAAAGGAGAAAAAAGAAGTTGCTGTGCTTTTTGAAGTTCTGTGAAGTCGTCTTGCTGGTTTGTGGCTCCTGCCTTCGTGGTTCTGTTGGGCTGTGCAGCTCAGTTGCTGTTTGAAGTTCTCCTGCAGGACATTGTGTCGCTGCTTAAAGGTTGGTAGAGCTTGGATTGCGAGGAGGTTTCCTTGGTGAGATGAGCTGGAAGCTGCAACTCTCCTCCATGAAGTTGATTTGAGTTGAAAGAGTGAGCTGGACCGCCGCCCTTCTCCTCTGAGAGGATTCGTGGAAGGAGCGGTGTGCTCCTCTCGAAGAGGTGAATGGAAGGAGCCTGGACAGCCTTCTCCCCTCGGAGGGATTGTAGAAAAGAGATAGAAGAGAGAGGGAACAGGCCTTATATTGGCCCAGAGTGACCAATAGGAGTTGAAACTTGTGTCCCTGGGGGGTTTTCACACCTCTGTGTGACGTTGAGGCCCCTGGGAGACTGAGTTCTGGAGGCTCTGGTTTTCTCCAGAACAAAGGGACATGCGGCTTCAGGTTTTTGACGGCACATGTAGGCCGAACTTTGTTTCACAAATTCCATGTCCCAACAATACTTAATTTATAAATATATGTTAGGGGTTATATTGCAATGGCACCTTGTATACATTTCTTTCGGGTCTTTTTCTTAATTATGTGAAATAATAAATACATTTCATATCAGAGCAAAGCAGACAACACGTATGATGATATCGATATATATCCGTGATTGGCCCTCTGACATATTAGTCAGGCTTTAATTGATGCCACGCCTCCTCCCATCGTTCTCTCCTCTCTGATGAAAGCACTGATCGCTGCCGAGCTCTTCTCATCTTCAAAGCCGCTCATCATTAGAGAGCAGAACCGTGTTGGAGGACGGCGTCTCCACTCAACCACACCTGAGAACTTGAAAAAGAATGTGCTTTTAATTCATATTTCATCACCTTCCAGAGGCGTGCAGCCGGGTCACTGTAAGTTAACGTGACATCAGGAGGGAGAGAGTGAATTTGTAATAATCTGTCGGCCGAGAAGCCTTTGATCACTTTGTCGAGTCGGGGGGGGGGGGGAACTGGAGGCAAAACGGAGCCGAGGTCCCTGCTCCCTCTCGTTCACCTACACTGAAGAATGCTGCATGAGTTCATTTCTATTATGTGGATCCAAAGCCAAAAGGGACTATTTCTGTCCCTTTTGATCCTATTAAGGTCGAACAATATGGCAAAACAATCCCTAAATCTGAGCCCAGAGCAGAAGGTTCGATGTGACGCCATAATACAAAACAAAGGATTTATACATACACTACCGTTCAAAAGTTTGGGGTCACCCAGACAATTTCGTGTTTTCCATGAAAACTCACACTTTTATTTATCAAATGAGTTGCAAAATGAATAGAAAATATAGTCAAGACATTGACAAGGTTAGAAATAATGATTTTTATTTGAAATATTAATTTTGTTCTTCAAACTTTGTTTTTGTCAAAGAATGCTCCATTTGCAGCAATTACAGCATTGCAGACTTTTGGCATTCTAGCTGTTAATTTGTTGAGGTAATCTGTAGAAATTTCACCCCACGCTTCCTGAAGCCCCTCCCACAAGTTGGATTGGCTTGATGGGCACTTCTTGCGTACCATACGGTCAAGCTGCTCCCACAACAGCTCAATGGGGTTGAGATCTGGTGACTGCGCTGGCCACTCATGGCGTCAGGCACTCTTCCAGCATCTTTTCACCTGTTCTGCGTCTCACAAATGTTCTTCTGTGTGATCCAAACACCTCAAACTTTGATTCGTCTGTCCATAACACTTTTTTCCAATCTTCCTGTGTCCAATGTCTGTGTTCTTTTGCCCATATCAATTTTTTCTTTTTATTGGCCAGTCTCAGATATGGCTTTTTCTGAAGTCGCCTCTTCACTGTAGACGTTGACACTGGCGTTTTGCGGGTACCATTTAAAGAAGCTGCCAGTTGAGGACCTGTGAGGCGTCTATTTCTCAAACTAGAGACTCTAATATACTTGTCTTCTTGCTGAGTTGTGCACCGGGGCCTCCCACTTCTCTTTCTACTCTGGTTAGAGCCCGTTTGTGCTGTTCTCTGAAGGGAGTAGTACACACCGTTGTAGGAAATTTTCAGTTTCTTCGCAATTTCTCGCATGGAATAGCCTTCATTTCTAAGAACAAGAATAGACTGGCGAGTTTCACATGAAAGTTCTCTTTTTCTGGCCATTTTGAGAGTATAATCGAACCCACAAATGTGATGCTCCAGATACTCAACTAGCTCAAAGGAAGGCCAGTTCTATAGCTTCTCTCACCAGCAAAACAGTTTTCAGCTGTGCTAACATAATTGCACAAGGGTTTTCAAGGGTTTTCTAATCATCCATTAGTCTTCTAAGGCGATTAGCAAACACAATGTACCATTAGACCACTGGAGTGATAGTTGCTGGAAATGGGCCTCTATACACCTATGTAGATATTTCATTAAAAACCAGACGTTTCCACCTAGAATAGTCATTTACCACATTAACAATGTATAGAGTGTATTTCTGATTAATTTAATGTTATCTTCATTGAAAAAAACAGTGCTTTTCTTTGAAAAATAAGGACATTTCTAAGTGACCCCAAACTTTTGAACGGTAGTATGTGTCTTAGTGTGAAAGAATTAATGCATCTGATCATATTATTACTTAATTTTTGTTTTCGCTAAAATCAGTAACTCAAGTGCACAGGCTTCGGATTCAATTATAGACTTTAATGACACACTCAAATCAATCAGATTACATACGTCATTTTCTTTGCATTTTAATTGTGTTTATAGAATATGAAAGATAAAATTTGAACAGGTCAAATCTTTCCATGTATGTAGCCCCTGTACCAGAATAAAACCGTATACAACCATCGATTGTGACCAGAATTAATGAAAATCATAGAAAACAGAACAATGCACTAATCTCAAGCTCAAATGACAAACATCTGCATTCAAATGAATAAATGTAAAAATTAAGTGATTACAAATTATAAAGATTTCCCTAAAACCATGAAGTACAATGATACTGATTTATTCAGATGTAACGGCTCAGAGATCGTCTCTTGTTTAGGTGGAGACATCAAGCAGCGCCTTGTTGATGTTGATCGCAGCTCTGATTGCAGTTTTCATAGCTGTCTCGATCCAGGCGTGAGGGAAGCCTGTGTGTTCACCAGCAAAGTGCAGCTTGCCTTCACGTTTAAAGAGCTCCTTAGAGTACTCCAGATGTTGGTAGGGTGTGAAGAGAGCGAAGGCGCCCATGCTGTAGGGATCCATGCTCCACCTCTTCACCACCACCGATGTGCAGAGACACTGGATGCACTCGCCGTGGATCGCAGCTAAATCTCTCAGAACCAGCTCTTTCAGGTCTTCGTCACTCGCTCCCAGGAACAGAAGCGACTCGTCAGCCCAGGTGTAGGAAGCCAGGAGGACGCCGATCTTCTTGTTTTTGAAACTGTGGCTGGGATAGTAGATAAAACGAGAGGGCCTGTCGGTGATGCTCTTCCCTCCTTTGATGCCGTCCTTCTCCCAGAACTTCTCACAGAAGGTGAGGATGATTTTTGTGGAGCTGCCATAGTGGACCGCCCTCAGGGCCTCCATCTTTTTAATGGGGAGAGGTGGCTCAAAGTCAATGAACAGGGCTGCTTTGGTTGTGGTGGTTACCAGGACGACGTCAGCCTCAAGGTCTGTCAGAAAGGATTCTTTGTCTTTCAGGTACGATATGACGACACCTGTATCTGACTGACTGATACGCTTCACCTTGGAGTTCAGGAGAGCAGGGGCCTTCAGTGTTTTGTGTAAAGCGTTGGGGAGAAGATCTGTCCCACCTGTTATTTCATAGTACCTTCAAAAGCAAAGAGACATTTTCTCATTTGAGCATGAAAATTACTAAATTATTGTACGGAAAGTGTGGGAAGTCAACACTGTTATTTATTCTGCCTGAGCATCCTGTCGTTGCCTAAGACATTTCCTCAAGTTGTTCTTGACATATCTTGTTCACAAAAACAAGTAAGGAAGAGTTGAGGTGATGTTAGCTGCTTTCAGCGGCCTAATTAATGTATCACTGTGCAAAGGCAAGATTCTAACCTCTGTTATCCACTAGTACTGCTCACACACCAACTTCTGTTACTTACTACTTAATACAAACAAGTACAAATAAATTAGTTGTTTATTAGATCTTGCCTCTTTATATGAGACCCTGCATCAGAGAGCGGCAATTCAAACACATACTAATGTTGGTAAGTCTTACTCGGTGTGGTCGTTGACGTCGCTGCTGAGGTAAATCATCTCAGTCAGAGCCATGTGCATGAGGCTCTGTTCGTTGAGCAAGTCTCCGATCATCCTCACGGCTTCTGCGCTCAAATTACCTTCCGTTTTCAGATATCCCTGTGAAAAAGGAAACCTTTAATCTTAAAGGAGACATATTCTGTTTATATTCAGGTTGTTCATTTTAATGAGTTATTACTGTAAAATGTTTTCATGCTCTAATGTTCAGAAAACTTTCCTCAGACTGTCCACTGCTGCAGCTCCTCTTTTCAGCCTCTGTCTCAAACACTAGGTTTTAGCTCCTGTCTCTTTAAGACCCCCCCCCCCCCCCCCCCCCCCCCCCACCCCCCCCCCCCCCCCCCCCCACCCACCCTGATAAAGCCCAGGCAGCTGGTACCCTCTTTGTGATTGGTCGACCGATTCCAGCTCATGTAGGAAATGTCAGCTCTTGCTCTCGCTTCATAATTACCCAGCTAGTCGACCCTTTTTCAAAAACTGAACACCTGAATATTTGTTTTGTCACATTTGTCAGACCAATTTGTGCTGAAGGAACATAATTCACACAATGTTGTGTTTCTAACTTTGTGCATTTACTTGAAAACACATTGTGCTTTACCTTCACACTGTAGTGGTCGTACTTCTTAAGAGCTTCAGAACAGCCATGTTTGCTCCCATAGTCATACACCTACAAAAAAGATCAATTACAACGACAGGTACACATTTAAGTCACATAACCATCAAACGAGAAGAGAAAATGTGTTTTATATTCAAGTGTATACTTGAAATAAATACTGTAAATGTTTAATTTAATGTTTATGTATAAAACTCAGACGTCTAAAACAATTTGAAATAGTAAATGTGGCCCAAATGTCCCAAAACAAATAAGGGCAGTGTGGGCCAAATCTGGGCGACATGTATTTCCTGATTACCTTAAACCAAGTAAGGTCAAACTTGGAAGAAACAATAATCAGATTGAAACGTGGAGTATTCTGACCTTATTATGTCAACATGTATACGTATTAATCATTATATAACGTCCAGTAGGAGTTTTCACAGGAGTTTGCATCATCTACTAACGACACTTACCAACTGCTTGACAACGCATTTCTTAGGTTCGATCACTAATAGGACGCAATGTTGACATGAGTCATAATGAGGCTATGCTCTGTAACTGAATATTCTATTCGCAACTTATGTAAACATCATAATCGAATGAAATGTTTCGCTCAGAATAAGATCAACCATCGGAATATAGTCGTCTATGTAAACGCAGTCACCGATGGAACTCTCCAAATGGTTGAGATTTAGAGGAATGCATCAATTAAGACAAAATGTATAAATACATATGTAAGACAATCTTTCATCTCATACTTTGGTATTTACTGTATATGAAAGAACACATGATGCTTCCACACCTTCTCCAAAGCTTGTTGTAGCAGCTCGTTGGCCGACTTCCCTTTCTCGTCACCCTCCAGGTTATACCCCAGGATGTGAGGCTCTCTTTTCACTTCAGACGTCCGTTTCTTTATCCCATTGACCAGGTAGAAGGTGTTGGGGTCAGTCATGATGAATTCATTTAGCTTGAGTCCGAGTGATCTCGCGTACCAGTGGACGATTCTGTTGAGACACAAGGTCGTGAGCAAAGTTTGCAAACATTTGAGCTGAGAATGTGAATGTCGTGCTATCTTGAGTTTTTAGTTAAGATAAAATTAGATTCAAATTACTAGACTTTTTATATCTATACATCACTAAATCACATTTAGCTTAGAGCAAGGTAACAAGAGCTAAACACAGTGCAGTCCCAAAACATTACCTGTCCAAGATTTCTGGAGTTTCTTTAAAGCAACACTTTGCTCATTTTAACCTTAAATCATCAATTTGATGAAAGTGAGTCTGATGTGTGAGTGTGAACATGAGAAAGTTTCCTCCTTCACTCCCTGAGCGTCTGTTCTCTGTAACTCTGCTGAGTGGGTTCCATCTCCTGTGAGAAGAACTGACTGAGAGTCAGCTTCAACTGTCACAACCAGCTCCAGTTGAAGAGTGAAGCTGAACTGAGATCAGTTAAAAACACTCTGAAGTTATTAAAAACCAGAGTTTATCTCCAATATTCAGCAGGAAACTGTTAAAACATGAAGAATTCTGAACAGAGTTTGGAGGATTTGTTACAGCAGCAGCTCTTCTGGTTCAGGGAGCAGAGGATCATGGGTAATATCCAGTGTTCAGTTGTGTTTCAGTGGGACGACTCAGTCAGAGCTCAACACATTGACACACTTTGTTTTTTCTACGTACACACACCCATGTTACCTAAGAAAGAACATTAGCTATCTAAAGATACCACGAAATAAAATCTCAACAAAAAACAATTTCTACTCACTGATGAGTAGATGGGATCCTCATTGCTCCCATTTCCACGTACCAGCCGTCTGTCTCATTCCTGTAGGTCTCCACTCGTCCTCCCACGCGACCACTAGCTTCTAATATGGTCACCTTGTTCAAACGGGTAAATTACCAGGTTAGACATAAGCATCTTATTCCTGATTTTGTAATAAATGGGTATTTTCGACTCTGAACTCTGGATTATACGCTACAAAAAGGTCATAAATGTAAGATTAGAAGTGATCAGTGAAGTCAGGTCTGAAACATAAAGAAACTCAAACACAAGTGATGTCGTCAAGAACTAGATAATAAATAAAGATAGATGAAGCTTCCTCACTTCCTCCCACTGAACAGAAATGAAGCTGAAATATCTCGGATACGGGAGTTGGTCCAGTGGTCCCCTCCTTAAATCATCATACAAAACACCCAACATGTTGCAGCACGGAACCAGCAGGGGGCAGACCTTGGTTCAGGTGGTATGTTCGGGATTGTTTCAGTGTATGTCTGCCCCTAGTGGTCAACACAAGAACTTCAGCAGCTTTAAATGATGGACCTGCTGCACGTACCCTGTGTCCTACGTCCTGCAGCAGCTTTGCTGCCGTCAGTCCAGCCATGCCAGCTCCAACAATCACAACATGACGTGATGTGTTTATGGGCCCGTGGAAGGTCTCTGCTGTCTGCAGCAAGGGCGGGAGGCTGGTCTTTGCTGTCTGCAGCAGCGTTTCATAGTCCGACTCCTCCAGATAATCAGCCAGATGTTCCCTGAAGCTGAGAGCAGCAGTCTGACCCTGGTTCCCTGTGAACAGCAGCACACTGACAACATCTGGACACACAAAGACTGGAAGAGAAAACTCAAGAAAAAGGATTTTAACTCTCTTTCAATATAAACTTTAACGGACTCAACCGCAGATGGCTTCACATTTCCTCACATTTGATTCTGTTTTATGAGACAGTAAAAAGTTTGGTCTACTTACGGAGAATATTCAAATAAATATAAATAATAATTTACTTCATCCAAATAAAAGAAACATTGACTTCATGCAAAATACTCACCGACTTCACACTTAGGCAAATCTTGATCCATCTTGGTCTGGAAGCTGCAGGAGGAAAAACCATTTAATCCCAATGAGTGATTGATTGAAAGACAGACAGAGAGACAGACAGAGAGGATGTAGTACACAGAAACAGACAGACAGACAGACAGACAGAGAGAGATAGACAGACAGGACTTAGGACACACAGACAGACAGACAGACAGACAGAGACACAGAGAGAGACAGACAGACAGACAGACAGAGACACAGAGAGAGACAGACAGACAGACAGACAGACAGACAGAGACACAGAGAGAGACAGACAGACAGACAGACAGAGACACAGAGAGACAGACAGACAGACAGACAGAGACAGACAGACAGACAGACAGACAGGACTTAGGACACACAGACAGACAGACAGACAGACAGAGACACAGAGAGAGACAGACAGACAGACAGACAGAGACAGACAGACAGACAGACAGACAGACAGGACTTAGGACACACAGACAGACAGACAGACAGACAGAGACACAGAGAGAGACAGAGACAGACAGACAGACAGACAGACAGAGAGGACTTAGGACACACAGACAGACAGACAGAGACACACAGACAGACAGACAGACAGACAGACAGACAAGTTAAAGATGTTAAGTTCCTTTTCAATCATCAGTAGCAGTCAGTAAAGAAACTCCTCTTTCTTACCTGTTGAACAAACTGAGTCTGTGACCTGAGGAGGAATCATGTCTCTTTTATACAGAATCCGTGCTCTCGTCTGATTGGACAACATGGTAGGAGGTAACTAAACGACTTTCAGGTGAAAATTACAAAATCTTTTCTCAATAACAGGACAAAAGAATGACACAATGTCTAAGAGGGCAGACATGTGAGACCTTATTCCCAGATCCATGTCATTGTGAACATGTCAGAACATTAAACCTGTTGATTTCATGTAGATTTCATTAATTTCCAGACGTCATGATTACAAACACTCTGGTTATGTGAGCAAGGATGTTAAAAATGGACGGTCTCACAGGGGACACACGACAAGAGGCTGTTTTTTCACCAGCAGTTTCTGTTTTGTGCATTTCATGAGCATGTTGAACTGAAAAAAAAGTGACTCGGATGGAAATCTGAAAACACAAGAGGCTGGATTCCCAAATTTGTCTTTGAGTATTTTATTAGGAGCTTTCTGCAGAAAGGATGAACGGTTCTGTAGACGCAGTTTGAGACAGGAAATAAGAAACAGGAAACGACTCTGTATAAGTTTTCATTTAAGATGGAGCAGATAGAAAAGAAGTAATCGCACAGTCAATAATTAATCGGAAGCTCATAAAAGATTCAGCCAGGAATATAAAAGTTACTTTTCAACTACAAAATGTAGTTTTCCACGACTGACAGTGTTGGTGGAATGTGTCTGTCTGTACAAATGAACGTCCTCGTGGTTCAAACATATCGTCAGAGGTGAAGACTTCTTCTTCTTCTTCTTCTATTGTTTAAGGCTGTAGCTCAAAGCCAGAGTGCATCCTGGACAGCATCAAAGAAGTGGACGCTTCATCTAACTTAATCTAAGTTTAAACTAATTAGTCAGACTCAGCAGTTTGAAGTGCCTCTCACTCCGGTCATGAAGAATGCAGTCAAGTGTAGAGCAGATTGTACGATAGTGAGATAACAGTTGAAATCACAGTCTTCCAGTGAAACCCTCTGTCACACAGCCAATGCCCTGAGGGAAAACTGTAGAGTTCCTAGTGTGTGTGCTCTTGTACAGATATCTTTGTGAGGACCACTTTGAGCCTAGAACTTACGGAGTGTGACTGTTTGGGGGTTAAGACTTTAAGGGTTAGAATTAGGGTAAGGGGTTAGGGAATGTATGATGCCAATGAGTGTCCTCATTAAGATAGAAGTATAAGCGTGTGTGTGTGTGTGTGTGTGTGTGAGAGAGTATGTGGGCGAGAGAGAGTGTGTGTGAGCGTTGGAGTGATGCCATGCAGATTAATATCAACAAGTACACACCCAGCAAAGTTCAACTGCCGACTCTGACTCCCGTGAATCTGAGTGTGAAGTTACGTGTTGTAAGTGAAGTAACAACACTGTTGTTTGTGTGCAGCAAACAGACTAAACTCTGTTCCTCATATCGCAACGTTGACAAGTCGAGAATGAAGTCGAAATGTTGTGAATGAAATGAAAACATCCAAACTAAGTAGAACTCTTGAGAATAGAGTCAAACCAAATTAGAGTCAAATCGTTTTGTGTAATTCATGAATAAATTCAAAGAAAAGTGAATAAATTCTTCAGTAGAAGATTCAAAATAAGGAACTGTAGCGTCTGTTAGCACGTTAGCGCCACCATATTTTGATTGTGCAAGAAAACAGCTAGGTCCTTCTGTGAATGAGGAAATGTCAGTTTTATTTCTCTCAAATTTTACAACTTCGATCACGTACTATTATGACTTTATTCTCAAAATGTGAAAAAAAAATTCAAAATCAACCTAATACTTGTTAGTATGATACTTTTTTATTTGTATTTGTCTGCAGTATAAGAACCTGAGCTTTGAAGTAAATTTGCACAGCTTCGTAAACACTGACAGATTATGATGAGCTGCTTTGTGTTGAGGAGGAACTTTACGTAGTGAAACACGACTCATGTAAATCCTGATTTTTCCGACTGACAGAATCAATGTTTTTACAGTCCAGCCTCCGACTACACCCCCCACATGGAAACTACGGGTGTATATCTGGACCTCAGACCTCGACACAGCAGCTCGTCACCAACAGGAACCAACACGTTGTTGAGGTCAGAATTGTTTTTATATTCTTATCATGAAATTTGTTTTCAATGAGTTGAAATGAACAAAGATATTTGAAAGTAAAATCAATAAAGGTCTGAATTTGAAATGTTACAGATAAATATGTTAAGTCTTTTATTAGTCCTGCTAGTTTCTAATTGTCTCTACGGCACTTTCATGATATATTACTGAAAAACATGTCACGTGTGTGAACATGTAGGTTTATATCATCTACATATTTAAATAAATTAAATAGTTTAAAAATATATATTCAGTAGGTGTTTTTTGATAATTTAATTGCAAAGTCAACAAGTTTATAAATTACACATAAAGGAGTAAAGTCTTTATGATAAAATGCTGCACAATAGTATAAATGACATTTTTATATTATTCATATTATTTGATAAAAAAGACAAGATTTAATTCACACTATTTACAAGCTGAGTAATGTTATGAAAATCACAAAATCTGTCACATTTCCATGTTGGTCCATGTTGCATGAGAGAGTCCAGTTACTTGTTCACGTCTTTATCTGCTGCTCTGGGGTTTTCATGGTCTCATTAGCTCACACTTCTATAACATTCTATAACATACAGCACGTATAACATCTCACTCCTGCAGCCTCCTAGTAACATGTCTGTAACATGTCAGAGTGAGTCCATGTGAGGACACAGCAGGACAATGTGTGGAAGCTTCCCAGTGAGCGAGTGGACGTGTTGATGAGGTTTCTAACACGTGACGGACGTGAAACTGGAAGAACACAAATGTCTCAGGATGAAGAAGAGGAGCCGTACACGTAGAAGATGAAGACGTCAACTTGGAAAGACGAGGAGATTCCAGATCGTTTGGTGATGAGGGCCGACGCCGGTGTGGATGAGCTGTAAACAACAACACTGATCTTTCCACAGCAGAGTTTATACGTCATGTCCGGCCTCCTGCTGCTCTACAGGCTCCGCCCCTCGCCTGGATGTTCCCCACATGTTCCTGTTGGTGTGAATGAGTCAGACCCGACAACCTGCTGCTGCTGCTTCACAAACACCAACTACACAACATGTCAGGACAGAGCTCATATGTGAAAATGTCTCAACAGTTTATTCAGGGGACACACTTAAGAGTATTTTATTAGGGGCTTTCTGCAGAAAGGATGAACACAGAGAGTCACAGGGATCTCAGAGTGAAGATGGAGAACAGTCAAATGCAAACATCTTATTTAGGAAAACTAAGGCTGTTGTCTGAGCCAGTTCAGACTGGTTCTGTAGACGCAGTTTGAGACAGGGAATAAGAAACAGGAAACGACTCTGTATAAGTTTCCATTTAAGATGGAGCAGATAGAAAAGAAGTAATCGCACAGTCAATAATTAATCGGAAGCTCATAAAAGATTCAGCCAGGAATATAAAAGTTACTTTTCAACTACAAAATGTAGTTTTCCACGACTGACAGTGTTGGTGGAATGTGTCTGTCTGTACAAATGAACGTCCTCGTGGTTCAAACATTATATCGTCAGAGGTGAAGACTTCTTCTTCTTCTTCTATTGTTTAAGGCTGTAGCTCAAAGCCAGAGTGCATCCTGGACAGCATCAAAGAAGTGGACGCTTCATCTAACTTAATCTAAGTTTAAACTAATTAGTCAGACTCAGCAGTTTGAAGTGCCTCTCACTCCGGTCATGAAGAATGCAGTCAAGTGTAGAGCAGATTGTACGATAGTGAGATAACAGTTGAAATCAGTCTTCCAGTGAAACCCTCACACAGCCAACGCCCTGAGGGAAAACTGTAGAGTTCCTAGTGTGTGTGCTCTTGTACAGATATCTTTGTGAGGACCACTTTGAGCCTAGAACTTACGGAGTGTGACTGTTTGGGGGTTAAGACTTTAAGGGTTAGAATTAGGGTAAGGGGTTAGGGAATGTATGATGCCAATGAGTGTCCTCATTAAGATAGAAGTATAAACGTGTGTGTGTGTGAGAGAGTGTGTGTGTGTGTGTGTGTGTGTGAGAGAGAGTATGTGGGCGAGAGAGTGTGTGTGTGAGCGTGCCGATTAATATCAACAAGTACACACCCAGCAAAGTTCAACTGCCGACTCTGACTCCCATGAATCTGAGTGTGAAGTAACAACACTGTTGTTTGTGTGCAGCAAACGGACTAAACTCTGTTCCTCATATCGCAACGTTGACAAGTCGAGAATGAAGTCGAAATGTTGTGAATGAAATGAAAACATCCAAACTAAGTAGAACTCTTGAGAATAGAGTCAAACCAAATTAGAGTCAAATCGTTTTGTGTAATTCATGAATAAAGTCAAAGAAAAGTGAATAAATTCTTCAGTAGAAGATTCCAAATAAGGAACTGTAGCGTCTGTTAGCACGTTAGCGCCACCATATTTTGATTGTGCAAGAAAACAGCTAGGTCCTTCTGTGAAGGAGGAAATGTCAGTTTTATTTCTCTCAAATTATACGACTTCAATCTTGTACTATTATGACTTTATTCTCAAAATGTGAAAAAAAAATTCAAAATCGACCTAATACTTCTTAGTACGATACTTTTTTATTTGTCTGCAGTATAAGAACCTGAGCTTTGCAGTAAATTTGCACAGCTTCGTAAACACTGACAGATTATGATGAGCTGCTTTGTGTTGAGGAGGAACTTTACGTAGTGAAACACGACTCATGTAAATCCTGATTTTTCCGACTGACAGAATCAATGTTTTTACACAGTCCAGCCTCCAACTACACCCCCCACATGGAAACTACGGGTGTATATACAGTTTTACAGAATGTGTGAAAATGTCTCGACAGTTTATTCCAGTAAATGTGTTTTTCATTGTTCTCTCCTTCTCTGTAAAATCATTAATTCCTTCATCTCTGCCTTTCATCTTCTCTTCAGGCCTCCACTGTTTGAAAATGTCAGTGAACTACTCGTCTTCGCCTCATGACGATCTTCCTCAGAGCTCCTCCTCAAATTTTTCCCAGTTTGAACCTTCATGCCTCGAATCCTTGTACGTTTCCTTCTGCTTCACCAGCATCGTCCTCCTCCTCCCTCTCTCCGTCTTCATCCTGTATCTGGGTTTCCAGCGGTGGAACCAGCGGCGCTCGTCAGCAGCCATCATGAGTCACTGGGACTTCCTACCTGCAACTTCATGGAGGAGAGTTGCAGCTTCCAGCTCATCTCACCAAGGAAACCTCCTCGCAATCCAAGCTCTACCAACCTCTAAGCCGCGATGCAATGTCCGGCAGGAGAACTTCAAACAGCAACTGAGCTGCACAGCCCAACAGAACCACGAAGGCAGGAGCCACAAACCAGCAAGACGACTTCACAGTACTGCTTTTTTCCCCTTTCCACGGACGGGTAACACAACTGGGCTTAATAATCATACTAGGCTAAGCAAAGACTGTTTATTCAATTCCTTGTGATGTTTATAAGTTTGATTTGTGTTGCTGTGATATTGTGGTTACAAGTTATTTGAAAGTTAATGCTAGTTATGCTCTTCAGTCTTTCCTTGCATGCATCTAGTAACTTTCTCTAATTTGGCACCAACACACAGACACACGCATATCGCAGCACCTAATCTCTCTGACCCCGCCACATGTCGTAAACACTCCAAAGGGGGGAGGGTGTTACCTTCGATGTGGCCAGCTGCCATTTTGGAAGCACGCTGCCTCACACAGTGTAACAATGTTGCATAAGTGAATTTTGCCAACCTCTACACTGTTAAGAACTCCATATCCTTCAACTTAGCTAACTATCTATATGGTAATTTTGATTATAGTTATTAATTTAATTGTTAATCAGAGTTCCAAATTTGTAGTTAGAACTTTTATGAGACTTAATCAATAAATGTATTATCTTTTCCCTTCCTTTGAAGGGTGGTGCCCCGAGGTAACTTTAATCAATTAAAGTTATGATTTAATATTAATATTTTTAATATTAATATTCAATATTTTATTTTGAAAACCAAATTTATTGAATGCCGAAAGGCACACCATTTTATGGTATCACGTTTAATGCATTATTGCACAACATAATGGTGCCCCGTGTGAGGGAGAGTACAGTTGGCAACAATTCATAATTATGCAATATTAATATTTTTTTCATTTTTGGCAAACGCCAGAAATAAGTGGAATTTTGAATTTTCAGTCAAGCCAAAGGTTTGAATTCAGTTCCACTAGTCTGCCACCGGAGTAGACATTCAACCGTATTAACAAACAAGTGCATTGTGGTGAAATTTAATTTATTCATAAATTAAATGTTTATTAATAATTCATTATTCATAACTACCACTTTAAGTCCTCATAGTGTTTCGCTAAAAGATTGCTTTCGTTGCTAATAACTCCAGTTGAATATTCTTTGTTGAAATTTTAAGAATTTCTTTTAACATTTGAATATCACGTATTCAATGTTAACTGGTCAAGCTGTGAAATTTCCTGCAACTGTTAAGTGCTTTTGAATGAAGACATAGCGTGCCACCGGCCCTATGTAACAGAGCTTGTACCTGGCTGTTACTGCCAAGCATATCAGTTAGTGATTAAAAGTTTGGTGAACTGTTTTACCCACCATAGGTTTGGTTAGGCTAGTGTACGATCAAATCCACACTACAAGGTGTCTGCCAGTGCAACACCAAAACCAACCACACTGCTTTTTGATTTATAAACTTGTAAATCTAATCCTTCAATTTCAGACCCAACAATGGAGAACCCCTGTGTAGAACAGTTTGTTTCTTCCCTAGCACAGAGCCTGACCCCTGGCTATCCTGAATTCATCAGCAAGTTGAACTTCAGTGAGTGTAATAAAGAAATAGATTCTCTACTTAACGACGAAGTGTGATGCACAAACAGCATCAAAGGGTCCATTGTTGATATGTATGATTTTAAATTTTAATAAGTCTTTGGGAATTAAGTCACCTCCTGATCCTCCACTGACAGGAAGAGGTAACAGCTTCCTAACTTCCCATCTCTTTGACTCTGACACTGACATTGATGACATATGTAGTTTACCCTCAAGAACACATTGTGCCTCATATACTTCTCATCCACTGATGCATGACACATTTTTCCGTGCACAACTCTCCAAAGGGGGGACTTCAACATTTCAAGATGTTTTAGCACCCCCCCCCCCCCCCCCCCCCCCCCCCCCCCCCCCCCCCCCCCCCCCCCTCAACCAGAGAGACCTGCAGCAGGTGATGCACGGGCCCGGACCTCACAGTGTCCTCGCTTTGATTTGCTTGAGTTTCTAGCTAAAGATATTGAACAAGGTGATCCAGACAACTGTGATAACAATATTGATAATTACTTTAGAGAACTAGATCTCAGCTTAAGTGATGTGCCAAATGCAACGGAAAGAGAGAAGGTTAGACTCGTGTTAAAAACCAGCTCTACAGCTGTTCACAAGTTAATTCAGTCACTTCCCACAAGTAACTACACAGAACTCCGTCAAGCACTAGTCGAGGAATTCTCTTCTACTGCTGACGAGATCACATCCATTGTTACAGCATCCCAAATTAAACATTCACGTCGCGAAAATCCCAAGGATTTTATTTATTTTTATTTTATCCGATCTCCACACACGGCGAACACCAATTACATTTGCCTCCTAAACTGTGCCCTTGACAGAAATCTGTGATTTCATTTCCGCAGGTGGAGGTCACGCAGGAGAATCCTTGAGAGTTCCTGCTACTCGTCTTCACGCTTGGATAATTGAAGGTCCCGTCCCGGATGAATCCTCGGGGGTCACGTAACTCCTGAATTCTCTCAAATGACCAGCAGAGGGCGACTCCACTGGTCGCAAAAAGAAGATAAGGTAAGATGAGATAAAACAAAAGATCCCGAAGGAATCTTTCAATTATAATATAATACATTTAAAAAGTAAATTATGATACATTTAATGTATATACTTAATTTATAAATATATGTTCGGGGTTATATTGCAAAGAGAAAAAAATTGGCTAGATTTGCTTCCGACAGAGTAGGAGGAGAGCGCCCTGCTGGACAAACTAAGCAATGGCACCTTGTATACATTTCTTAAAGTGTCTTTTTCTTAATTATGTGAAATAATGAATACATTTCATATCAGAGCAAAGCAGACAACACGTATGATGATATCGATATATATCCGTGATTGGCCCTCTGACATATTAGTCAGGCTTTAATTGATGCCACGCCTCCTCCCATCGTTCTCTCCTCTCTGATGAAAGCACTGATCGCTGCCGAGCTCTTCTCATCTTCAAAGCCGCTCATCATTAGAGAGCAGAACCGTGTTGGAGGACGGCGTCTCCACTCAACCACACCTGAGAACTTGAAAAAGAATGTGCTTTTAATTCATATTTCATCACCTTCCAGAGGCGTGCAGCCGGGTCACTGTAAGTTAACGTGACATCAGGAGGGAGAGAGTGAATTTGTAATAATCCGTCGGCCGAGAAGCCTTTGATCACTTTGTCGAGTCGGGGGGGGGGGGGGAGAACTGGAGGCAAAACGGAGCCGAGGTTCCTGCTCCCTCTCGTTCACCTACACTGAATAATGCTGCATGAGTTCATTTCTATTATGTGGATCCAAAGCCAAAAGGGACTATTTCTGTCCCTTTTGATCCTATTAAGGTCGAACAATATGGCAAAACAATCCCTAAATCTGAGCCCAGAGCAGAAGGTTCGATGTGACGCCATAATACAAAACAAAGGATTTATACATATGTGTCTTAGTGTGAAAGAATTAATGCATCTGATCATATTATTACTTAATTGTTGTTTTTTCGCTAAAATCAGTAACTCAAGTGCACAGGCTTCAGATTCAATTATAGACTTTAATAACACACTCAAATCAATCAGATTACATACGTCATTTTCTTTGCATTTTAATTGTGTTTGTAGAATATGAAAGATAAAATTTGAACAGGTAAAATCTTTCCATGTATGTAGCCCCTGTACCAGAATAAAACCGTATACAACCATCGATTGTGACCAGAATTAATGAAAATCATAGAAAACAGAACAAGGCACTAATCTCAAGCTCAAATGACAAACATCTGCATTCAAATGAATAAATGTAAAAATTAAGTGATTAAAAATTATAAATATTTCCCTAAAACCATGAAGTACAATGATACTGATTTATTCAGATGTAACGGCTCAGAGATCGTCTCGATCGAGCAGCGCTAAGTTGATGTTGATCGCAGCTCTGATTGCAGTTTTGATAGCTGTCTCGATCCAGGCGTGAGGGAAGCCTGTGTGTTCACCAGCAAAGTGCAGCCTGCCTTCACGTTTAAAGAGCTCCTTAGAGTACTCCAGGTGTTGGTAGGGTGTGAAGAGAGCGAAGGCGCCCAGGCTGTAGGGATCCAAGCTCCACTTCTTCACCACCACCCCTGTGCAGAGACACCGGACGCACTCGCCGTGGATCGCAGCTAAATCTCTCAGAACCAGCTCTTTCAGGTCTTCGTCACTCGCTCCCAGGAAGAGAAGCGACTCGTCAGCCCAGGTGTAGGAAGCCAGGAGGACGCCGATCTTCTTGTTTTTGAAACTGTGGCTGGGATAGTAGATAAAACGAGAGGGCCTGTCAGTGATGCTCTTCCCTCCTTTGATGCCGTCCTTCTCCCAGAACTTCTCACTGAAGGTGAGGATGATTTTTGTGGAGCTGCCATAGTGGACCGCCCTCAGGGCCTCCATCTTTTTAATGGGGAGAGGTGGCTCAAAGTCAATGAACAGGGCTGCTTTGGCTGTGGTGGTTACCAGGACGGCGTCAGCCTCAAGGTTTGTCAGAGAGGACTCCTGGTCTTTCTGGTACGATATGACGACACCTGTATCTGACTGACTGATACGCTTCACCTTGGAGTTCAGGAGAGCAGGGGCCTTCAGTGTTTTGTGTAAAGCGTTGGGGAGAAGATCTGTCCCACCTGTTATTTCATAGTACCTTCAAAAGCAAAGAGACATGTTCTCATTTGAGCATGAAAATTACTAAATTATTGTACGGAAAGTGTGGGAAGTCAACACTGTTATTTATTCTGCCTGAGCATCCTGTCGTTGCCTAAGACATTTCCTCAAGTTGTTCTTGACATATCTTGTTCACAAAAACAAGTAAGGAAGAGTTGAGGTGATGTTAGCTGCTTTTAGCGGCCTAATTAATGTATCACTGTGCAAAGGCAAGATTCTAACCTCTGTTATCCACTAGTACTGCTCACACACCAACTTCTGTTACTTACTACTTAATACAAACAAGTACAAATAGATTAGTTGTTTATTGGATCTTGCCTCTTTATACGAGACCCTGCATCAGAGAGCGGCAATTCAAACACATGCTAATGTTGGTAAGTCTCACTTGATGTTGTCGTTGACGTCGCTGCTGATGTACATCATCTCAGTCAGAGCCATGTGCATGATGCTCTCTTCGTCGAGCAAGTCTCCGATCATCCTCACGGCTTCTGCACTCAAATTACCTTCCGTTTTCAGATATTCCTGTGAAAAAGGAAACATTCATCTTAAAGGAGACATATTCTGTTTATATTCAGGTTGTTCATTTTAATGAGTTATTACTGTAAAATGTTTTCATGCTCTAATGTTCACAAAACTTTCCTCAGACTGTCCACTGCTGCAGCTCCTCTTTTCAGCCTCTGTCTCAAACACTAGGTTTTAGCTCCTGTCTCTTTAAGACCCCCCCCCCCCCCCCCCAGTCTGCTCCTGCTCTCGCTTTACCAGGCTTTGTTAGGGGGCGTGTCAGACTATCTACTAGACTACTGACGAGGTGTATTTTTCATAATTACCCAGCTAGTCGACCCTTTTCCAAAAACTGAACACCTGAATATTTGTTTTGTCATATTTGTCAGACCAATTTGTGCTGAAGGAACATAATTCACACAATGTTGTGTTTCTAACTTTGTGCATTTACTTGAAATCACATTGTGCTTTACCTTCACACTGTAGTGGTCGTACTTCTTAAGAGCTTCAGCACCGCCATGTTTCTCCACATAGTCATACACCTACAAAAAAGATCAATTACAACGACAGGTACACATTTAAGTCACATAACCATCAAACAAGAAGAGAAAATGTGTTTTATATTCAAGTGTATACTTGAAATAAATACTGTAAATGTTTAATTTAATGTTTATGTATAAAACTCAGACGTCTAAAACAATTTGAAATAGTAAATGTGGCCCAAATGTCCCAAAACAAATAAGGGCAGCGTGGGCCAAATCTGGGCGACATGTATTTCCTGATTACCTTAAACCAAGTAAGGTCAAACTTGGAAGAAACAATAATCGAATTGAAACGTGGAGTATTCTGACCTTATTATGTCAACATGTATACGTATTAATCATAATCGTCCTGTAGGGTTGAGATTTAGAGGAATGCATTAATTAAGACAAAATGTATAAATACATATGTAAGACAATCTTTCATCTCATACTTTGGTATTTACTGTATATGAAAGAACACATGATGCTTCCACACCTTCTTCAAAGCTTGTTGTAGCAGCTTGTCGGCCGACTTCCCTTTCTCGTGACCCTCCAGGTTATACCCGAGGATGTCAGGCTCTCTTTTCACTTCAGACGTCCGTTTCTTTATCCCATTGACCAGGTAGAAGGTGTTGTTGTCAGTCATGATGAATTTATTTAGCTTGAGTCCGAGTGATTTCACGAACCAGCGGACGATTCTGTTGAGACACAAGGTCGTGAGCTTGTGTCTGTAGAAATTCTGAAGTTTGCAAACATTTGAGCTGAGAATGTGAATGTCGTGCTATCGAGTTTGTAGTTAACCCTTGTGTTGTTCCTGGGTCGAATTGACCCAGAGTGTGTGTGTGTCTGTGTGTGTGTGTGTGTGTGTGTGCGCGTGCGTGAGTGCGTGCGTGTGATCATACGCAAGCCCTGGCCGGTCAGGGTTAGAGTTAGGGTGACCCAAGGATTGTCATTATCCAATTCTCCTGGGGTAATTGAGACCAATGGATTGTCATTCTCGATTGTCCTGGGAGGGGTCATTTAGACCACCAGAGATGGCGCTGTGGTGCTCTGTGGGGTCATTTAGACCCACACCTGATTCCAATTGAAATCAAGGGGGGGTACATTAGACCCACATATAAGTCTCAGTGTGCCACTCTCTCACGGACCATGGCACGATGTCGCGTCAGGAGCGTTTCACCAGAGAACAGGTTCTCCAACAGCTATTCTCCCAGCAACCATCCTCTGAACCCGAAGAGGACACGAAAGAGCCAGACCGAGAAGCGGACGGACAAGGAGATGGAGAAGAAGACAGAGAGGACGGAGACGGAGACAGAGACGGAGACAACGGCGATAGCGAAGAAGACGAAGACGACGACGGTGACTACGAAGACGACGACGGTGACGAAGACTACGACCCAGTGGGTGATGCTTCTGCAGATTTGTCATCCTTGGAAGAAGAAGAAGAAGGAGGACAAGACCACGGCGACACCACCACCACCGGACTCGTGGAAAGAGAGACCTTCCCCTCAAGAAACGGGGAAATAACATGGTCCTCGAGGGCGTACGGCCGAGAGGAGGGCCACTGCTCCTCCTCCTCCTCCTCCTCCTCTTCCTCCTCCTCTGCTGCGGCTCAAAGCGGGGTCCACCGGGGCCCCACGATCCATGCGACGTCCCGCACTGGTGACCTAGCCTCGACGTTCCACCTGTTCATCACACCGACGGTAGAGAACATCATCCTGGAGATGACGAATCGGGAGGGTCGTCGAAAATACGGTGACGAATGGAAAGGGATGGACGAGACCGACCTGCGCGCCTACGTAGGGCTGTTGATCTTAGCGGGGTGTATAGGTCCCGGGGCGAGGCCGCCACCAGCCTGTGGGACGCCGAGAGCGGCCGGGCGATATTTCGTGCCACGATGCCCCTAAAACGCTTCCACATGTACTCCAGACTGCTGCGCTTCGACGACCGCGAGACGAGACGAGCCATGGACAAATTGGCGGCCGTGCGAGAGGTCTGGGACGCGTGGGTGTCGCGGCTACCGCACCTCTACAACCCGGGGCCCGAAGTGACCGTGGACGAGCAACTGGTTCCGTTCAGAGGTTAGTTACTTCACCTCCTACGAACTTGCGCGGCAGCTCCTGGAGAGGAAGCTCACCGTGGTCGGCACTGTTCGGAAGAACAAGCCCGAGCTCCCGACCGGGCTGCTCGCGGTCAAGGGAAGAGAGGTGTTCTCATCCAAGTTCGCATTCACGCCCACTGCCACTCTTGTGTCCTACATCCCAAAGAAAAACAGGAATGTGGTGCTCCTGAGCACACAGCACCCTGAGGCCGACATCAGCGACCGTGAGGACGGGAAACCGGTCATCGTCCTGGACTACAACCGCAACAAAGGTGGCGTGGACAACCTAGACAAGGTGATCGGAACGTACAGCTGCAGGAGGATGACCGCGCGCTGGCCCCTGGTCGTCTTTCACAACATTCTCGATGTCTCTTCCTACAACGCCTTCGTGATATGGAGAGAGATCAACCCCGACTGGATGCCGGGCAAGCGTAACAAGCGGAGGGTGTTCCTAGAGCAGCTGGGAAAGGCTCTCGTGACTCCGTTCATCGCACGAAGGGAGCGCATCCCCCGCACGGACGCGTCCGCCGCGGTTGTGAAGGCTGTAAAAGCCGCCGCCGCCGCACAGAGAGCTGTTGACTACGACGCTCGACCCGAGTGTCCGGCCTCCTCCATAGCCCTAGCAGCAGCCCCGCTCGGGGCGAGTAAGAGGAAGAGGTGTCAGATATGCCCCAGGAAAAAGGTCTGTAAAACTCACACCATGTGCCGCGGGTGTAACAAATACATCTGCAAGGGCTGCTCACTTGTCTATTGCGCTACGTGTGCGTCCTAATATGGGGTGGACTATGTGAGGGGGCCTACAGCCGGGGGAAGCAGGGACAACACAAGGGTTATGATAACAATAGATTCAAATTACTAGACTTTTTATATCTATACATCACTAAATCACATTTAGCTTAGAGCAAGGTAACAAGAGCTAAACACAGTGCAGTCCCAAAACATTACCTGTCCAAGAGTTCTGGAGTTTCTTTAAAGCAACACTTTGCTAATTTTTAACCTTAAATCATCAATTTGATGAAAGTGAGTCTGATGTGTGAGTGTGAACATGAGAAAGTTTCCTCCTTCACTCCCTGAACGTCTGTTCTCTGTAACTCTGCTGAGTGGGTTCCATCTCCTGTGAGAAGAACTGACTGAGAGTCAGCTTCAACTGTCACAATCAGCTCCAGTTGAAGAGTGAAGCTGAACTGAGATCAGTTAAAAACACTCTGAAGTTATTAAAAACCAGAGTTTATCTCCAATATTCAGCAGGAAACTGTTAAAACATGAAGAATTCTGAACAGAGTTTGGTGGATTTGTTACAGCAGCAGCTCTTCAGGGTCAGGGAGCAGAGGATCATGGGTAATATCCAGTGTTCAGTTGTGTTTCAGTGGGACGACTCAGTCAGAGCTCAACACATTGACACACTTTGTTTTTTCTACGTACACAAACCCATGTTACCTAAGAAAGAACATTAGCTAGCTAAAGATACCACGAAATAAAATCTCAACAAAAAACAATTTCTACTCACTCATGAGATTTTGGGATCCTCATTGCTCCCATTTCCACGTACCAGCCGTCTGTCTCATTCCTGTGGGTCTCCACTCGTCCTCCCACACGACCACTAGCTTCTAATATGGTCACCTTGTTCAAACGGGTAAATTACCAGGTTAGACATAAGCATCTTATTCCTGATTTTATAATAAATGGGTATTTTCGACTCTGAACTCTGGATTATACGCTACAAAAAGGTCATAAATGTAAGATTAGAAGTGATCAGTGAAGTCAGGTCTGAAACATAAAGAAACTCAAACAGAAGTGATGTCGTCAAGAACTAGATAATAAATAAAGATAGATGAAGCTTCCTCACTTCCTCCCACTGAACAGAAATGAAGCTGAAATATCTCGGATACGGGAGTTGGTCCAGTGGTCCCCTCCTTAAATCATCATACAAAACACCCAACATGTTGCAGCACGGAACCAGCAGGGGGCAGACCTTGGTTCAGGTGGTGTGTTCGGGATTGTTTCAGTGTATGTCTGCCCCTAGTGGTCAACACAAGAACTTCAGCAGCTTTAAGTGATGGACCTGCTGCACGTACCGTGTGTCCTGCGTCCTGCAGCAGCTTTGCTGCCGTCAGTCCAGCCATGCCAGCTCCAACAATCACAACATGGTGCAGTCTGTGTATGGGCCGAAGGCCGGTCTTTGCTGTCTGCAGCAGCTTTTCATAGTCTGTGTCCTCCAGACAATCAGCCAGATGTTCCCTGAAGCTGAGAGCAGCAGTCTGACCCTGGTTCCCTGTGAACAGCAGCACACTGACAACATCTGGACACACAAAGACTGGAAGAGAAAACTCAAGAAAAAGGATTTTAACTCTCTTTCAATATAAACTTTAACGGACTCAACCGCAGATGGCTTCACATTTCCTCACATTTGATTCTGTTTTATGAGACAGTAAAAAGTTTGGTCTACTTACGGAAAATATTCAAATAAATATAAATAATAATTTACTTCATCCAAATAAAAGAAACATTGACTTCATGCAAAATACTCACCGAGATCACACTTAGGCACACGTGGATCCATCTTGATCTGGAAGCTGCAGGAGGAAAAAACATTTAATCCCACTGATTGATTGATTGATTGATTGAAAGACAGAGACAGAGAGAGACAGAGAGACAGAGAGACAGACAGACAGACAGACAGAGAGACAGACAGAGAGACAGACAGACAGACAGAGAGACAGACAGAGAGAGAGAGACAGACAGACAGACAGACAGAGAGGATGTAGGACACAGAGACATACAGAGAGGCAGAGAGAGATAGAGACACAGAGAGGACGTAGGACACACAGACAGACAGACAGACAGACAAGTTAAAGACAAGTTAAAGATGTTAAGTTCCTTTTCAATCATCAGTAGCAGTCAGTAAAGAAACTCCTCTTTCTTACCTGTTGAACAAACTGAGTCTGTGACCTGAGGAGGAAACATGTCTCTTTTATACAGAATCCGTCCTCTCGTCTGATTGGACAACATGACAGGAGATAAATAAACGAATTTGTGGTGAAAATTACGTAATCTTTTATGAATAACTGGACAAAAGAAGGACACAATGTCATGAGGGCAGACATGTGAGACCTTATCAAACAGAAACTGCTTTGAGGAAATTGAGGTAGTGTTGGACATTCCCAGATATTTTCATGTGATCCGTGTCATTGTGAACATGTCAGAACATTAAACCTGTTGATTTCATGTAGATTTCATTAATTTCCAGACGGTCATGATTACAAACACTCTGGTTATGTGAGCAAGGATGTTAAAGATGGACGGTCTCACCGGGGACACACGACAAGAGGCTGGTTTTTCACCGTTCTGCGCATGTTGAACTGAAAAAAAGAAAAGTGACTGGCTCAACTTCTGTGGTCCATCAGATCCAGTTAGAGTACTGTGATGGAAATCTGAAAACACAAGAGGCTGGATTCCCAAATTTGTCTTTGAGTATTTCAGTAGGGGCTTTCTGCAGAAAGGATGAACAGTTCTGTAGACGCAGTTTGAGACAGGAAATAAGAAACAGGAAACTACTCTGTATAAGTTTCCTTTTAAGATAAAGCAGATAGAAAAGAAGTAATCGAAAGCTCATAAAAGATTCAGCCAGGAATATAAAAGTTACTTTTCAACTTTTCAACAAAATGTAATTTTCCACGACTGACAGTGTTGGTGGAATGTGTCTGTTTGTACAAATGAACGTCCTCGTGGTTCAAACATTATATCGTCAGAGGTGAAGACTTCTTCTTCTTCTTCTTCTATTGTTTAAGGCTGTAGCTCAAAGCCAGAGTGCATCCTGGACAGCATCAAAGAAGTGGACGCTTCATCTAACTTAATCTAACTTTAAACTAATTAGTCAGACTCAGCAGTTTGAAGTGCCTCTCACTCCACTCATGAAGAATGCAGTCAAGCTGATACAACATCAGTGTCTTCCACCTCCTGTTGACCTTTATTTGTGCAACTGTGTGCTGGATTTGATTCCTCTTTCTGTAACAGTGATGACAGGCAGCAGACGGTCCTGTCTGCTTTCTGTTCTGTTTCCCATTTTATCGCATTGTATAAAAACCCTCCTTTTGAACTTTCTCGTGGTTGCACTCTGAGCCATGTTGCTGACTGTGTCACCCTCTGCAGAGCTAATAATTAAAACTCTGAGGCAACTCCGGTCTGAGAAATATCAAATACCAGGTGTGAAAGGTTCCTCAGACCAAAGGAGGGGGTCATTGATTGGTGATAATTATAGTTTATGAAAGCACTTGTTTATAATCCCTGCAGTTCAGTGTGAAAACTGTTTATATGAACTTGTTAAACTTCCATTGACTTAAAGGTTGTTGATACATCTTATATTTCATTATATATGTCGGACTAAATCATAACACTAGTAACACCTTGAATATACAGTTTATATGGAGTATATATAATGAGCGTGCAGGGTTTGAATCGACCTTCAGAAGCTCAGGTCTGAGCCTCCGCCGCTGTGGTGTCGTTTACCTGCATTGGGACACACACACACACACACATACACACACACACAGACACGCACACACACACAGCAGTGGTTTTATTTCAGTATTCAGCTGAATGGAGACGACAGCCCAGAGAGATTACTCACAGGGAAACTAGGGCAGTTTCTTCAGGTCAAGGATTGTGTCTGGCAGAATGACCCTGGCTGCGGCTTCGCTCCGAATCCTCCTGCATCACACAAACACACACAGACAGACACACACAGTCACACACAGACACACACCCTTGCATCCACTGTACCTCTCTTTCTGAGTGATTATTACTTCATCTCGTATACAATGAGGGAGACCACCAGGGAGCGAGAGGCAGAAATATGACTCTGGTTTTATTCCAGTGTCAAACCGGGTTATTGTTTAATCCACTCAACATGGAGACAAGACAACACACACACACACACACACACACACACACACACGCACACGTGAACACAATCCACGGCAACATGAAATGAGATGAAACGGCATATTCCTGGAAATCCCTTTGTCTCTCTTGCGTTAGATTAGACAGAAACACACATTGTATTTATTTATTTTTATTTTATCCGATCTCCACACACGGCGAACACCAATTACATTTGCCTCCTAAACTGTGCCCTTGACAGAAATCTATGTATAGCCCTGTGATTTCATTTCCGCAGGTGGAGGTCACGCAGGAGAATCCTTGAGAGTTCCTGCTACTCGTCTTCACGCTTGGATAATTGAAGGTCCCGTCCCGGATGATTCCTCGGGGGTCACGTAACTCCCGAAGTCTCTCAAATGACCGGCAGAGGGCGACTCCACTGGTCGCAAAAAAGAAGATAAGGTAAGATGAGATAAAACAAAAGATCCCGAAGGAATCTTTTTAATTATAATATAATAATACATTTTAAAAAGTAAATTATGATACATTTAGAGTCAAATAGACCATAAAGCACCATTGGGGGCGTGAACAATGCAGTGTGATTGACCGGTAGTACCGTCCAATAGGTGTAGGCGGAGCGTGCAGTGCCCTCCCCCCGTTGACACTTGATCAGACCCCATATTTTGACCAATACCAAATTTCTCCCGACAGAAAAGTAAAGAAGAATCATGCACGACTTACATTCTGTAAGAAACATCTAAATATTAACGGATTAAACAGATGATGCCGTTTTATTTTCCATTTTTATGTTGACATTTATCATAACTGAGACAAAACCGAGCAGGTAACTGGACCAGAAACAAGAATAACGGTAATGGAATCAAAAATGAAAACCAGCAGTACTGGTGAGGAGGGTGTGGATTAAGATGTGGTTTCTGCCGGAGCGTGGACACCGATGAAGATCTTTGGTCAGATTAACTTCCGGAGGAAGCGGTGACCGCGGCGGCTGGACAAGATTATCTTGTGATGTGAAGGGTTCGTGGATTAAATCTTGAGCTGGCTGACAGAATCCCAGAGTGTCTCCAGCGCCCTGTGAAGATGGTTGAGATTAAACTGCAAAGTGCTGGAGGGTCCTGAAGCAATCCTGCAGTTTATAGAGATTATAGATTGAGGTGAAAATACTGTATTCTCCTCTCTTCTCCTCTTTTTACTGTCCAGCAAATAGGTGTCAAACCGTGTCTTCATAGAAATGTTCCTATAACGAAACAGCAAGTACATTAATAAACACCTGAGCTGTGTTTCTGCCACATATTAATGATTGTGAGTCTAATCCTTGAGGAGTTGGAACAGAGGCTGGTAACACTGACACTCTCTGTTTCCTGAGGTAATCTGTTATTGTCAGACGTGGCGGGGACCGTTATTAGCAGCGGGCCAGGGGATTGTGGGACTGCTGTGGAAACTGCAAATTGAAATTCAATGTCACATTTGATGATGGAGCCGCCTGGTGGAGGATTCACCCCGTGCCTCGAGGACACGTTGGGCGGCGCTGAGGGGAAGACGCAGTAAACCCGGAGGCTCCATGTGCTCATGGACACACCCTCGGTAACTTTTGAGGAAAGTATTCCAGATGAAACCGGACAGGTTCCCCCTCTATCACTGTGATTTGTAGGAGTTTGAGCTACGTCAGTTCAGGGTGTTT
Organism: Hippoglossus hippoglossus; assembly: GCF_009819705.1. Taxonomy (NCBI): domain Eukaryota; kingdom Metazoa; phylum Chordata; class Actinopteri; order Pleuronectiformes; family Pleuronectidae; genus Hippoglossus; species Hippoglossus hippoglossus. The sequence continues at coordinate 14,794,484 of NC_047168.1, forward strand.
CCACCTGAAGAAGTTCTGGGCTCGTGGCCAGAGAGTTTTGGAAAAAACAAGAAGTGTCGGCACGTGGCAGAGCAGACGTGGAGCCATTTGTTATTGATGGATGAGCCTATTAGAGCCGGGGATGGCAGCTTTCCTAGTGACTGATGTGGAGACTTTAAAGCAGAGATTGGCTATTGACCAGTGAACGGATCTCTGAAGAATCTCTCTCTGTTTGTGTTGAGTGATGAGTCAGCAGCTTGTCTCTCCGTCGTGTTACTCAGCGTTTTCCTGTCTCTTCTGCTCCGTCTCTTTGTCTGCATGAGTAAATTAAATCTAAATGTCATTGGGTTCACGACGTGTCTATTTGTGTTCATATGTTTGTGCGTCTGTGTTTTCCTGTGATGGGAAATAAGGACAGAGCTTCTATATGAATTTGATTCTGTGAAGACTAAAGAGCCAGTTCCAGGATTCTGATCACAACCCGAAGCTTCTGGGCTTCGCCTTAAAATCCTGACCGTGAATATCACAAACAGGATTTGGAGACACGGGGGGGGGAAACATGGCGTCCGACACCCACCAGATACACGTTTGACTAACGGACACCAAACAGCTTAGTCTTTCTAATTCTCTCTTTTCTTCCTGTCTCTCTTTTTGATGAATTCATTCAGGGGTTGTTTCATCTTGTTACTCAGCAGAAAGTCCTTGTACCTGTTGAACTCTTCTGCAAATATTTCCTGCACAGACCCGAGTGGTCTGACATGTTTCGGTTAGCCAGTGGTTGAACTGCTCTTTTCTCTCGGGGGGGGTTCATCAAACGTTCCAGACGTCTGCAGACGGAGAACAGTATTTCTGAGGTTCAGCAGATGTAAATGTTTGGAATGCCGAGTCTTGCCAGAAGTTCTTTTCACTCCCGGTGTCGCTGTCGACTTCTAATTCCAGTAAATCCATTCCACAATGTAGCAGGAATAACATCTGAGAGCTTGAGTGGCTTTTATGAGGCGTGATGGAGGGAACTGGACTTTCTGGTAAAACCTCTCGGTTTGCCAGATTAACTTCACAGGAACAAATGAATCATTAGTTGAATCTGAAGCTTGTTTATTTTTCCTGAGGCTCATTTTCACACATGTTCAGCTTGTTTATTTTCATTTGGTACTTGTCTCTTTCTTTAGTATGAATTACGACTTCAATGTAATGTTATTATAGCAAATAAAACTAATCACTAGTTGCACATAACAACTTCAATCAGCTCGAACTAGTTTGTCAAATAAATGATTTACAGTTACTGTTCCGTTGCGTGATGCATTGAAAATATATCTACTGCATGAAAAGTATATTTAGAATTTTAGCATTTTCTAAAGAATGAGCAGAGAAAACAAAGATCAAACTTTCATCTGAGGCCAGGAATGAATCACCACATGTGACTGCAGGGGGCGCTGTTGCTCAGTAAAAGTGATGTAGCGTTGCTTTAATGCAGGTACGTCTACAGAGGACCACACCTGAAACAGAAACAGTTATTGATCATTGATTAATAACTGTACAATCATAAAAATGGGCAACAACACATTTGTTTAAAGATACATTTATTAATTAAGTCATTGTTTTATTTTTAAATGTGCATTAAAAAGCTGCTCCTCCTCCTTCCCTTTCTGTAAATTGCACCAGGACTCTGGAAATGAAGCCGGTTAGAAATCCTCCTCTGGACTCTGAAGTCATTCACTCGCCCCCTTTCATACTTTCTGTATTAAAACCTGTTAAAGCGTATCTGCCTCCGACCTCACGCTCCGCACGGAGACTCCAGCCTTTCATTGAAAACCTGACAAAGACTCGGTTCACTCACTGACCCACACCTGGAAACCAGGTTCCTGCCATCGGAGCGATGCAGTGCGTGAATTCAGTCCTTTAGTGGACGTGCACGGACCCTGAAGGAGGCTGTGAAGACGTAACAGGGGCCTTGATTTACAGTATGTTGATTGTAATGAAGGATGTCAGAGGCAGGTTGACGGATTCATGCTGAGCTTCCGGTCAAACGCTTTTCTTTTCTCTTCACCAAACATAAAAGAAAGACTTTCATCAGCAGGCCCAGGAAACCTTTACCAATATTCTGTCGTGTGCAGATATTCTGAGCCGTCAGTGTTCCGTACCGCTCCGATCCAGTGTCGGGAAAACCGTCAGCAGCTGGAAAAGACGGATATACACTATGTCTGTCCACACGTCTAAATACAAAGCAGATGGTCCAGAAATGTGTACATGTGTGCGTATGTGTGTGTATGTCAGTTCAAATTATGTTTATTTATAGAGCCCAAAGTCATAAAGTGTGTCTGCAGCCGGCCAGATGCCTCAGAAGGAAAGACAAGCTGTGACGGACGGTGGAAATACAACACGCCACAGTGAGGCCGTGATGAACGGTGCAGACCGTGTGATATTCAGATGTTTAATAAAGGAAATAAATGAACTGGGCCGAGTGGAAATGAGTCCAATAGACTAAATACATCCAATAATATCCCCTCACACTGTTCCACGTCTAATGCGCCAGGTTTCTCAGCCATCACTCCTCATGCTGGCTGCCCAGCTCATCTTATGGTTACTCCGATATAAAATAAAGCATTCGTGAGACAGGGGTCGGGGGGGGGGGTCAGCTGATGGGGCATCTTGAAGGACGTGAAGTGTAACAGATGTTGGCAGCTGGATGGGGGGGGGGAACTTAATGAGCAGGCTCAGTTCTTAGAGGGCGTCCTGCAGGCGGCGGACGGAGCAGCGCTGACTCCAGGACAGAGATGAACTTCAGGAAACAGCGGCTCAGCGTGTGTGAAGAAATCCAACCAGGGTGGTGGTCGCCACGGAAACTGGATCTGAACGTTTAGATTCTATCTGCTACTTGGAGAAAATGATTCCTCGATCTGCACGTCATTTTAACGGGTTCATTCTTGGCCCTTCTCCGATCCTTCTACCAAGTTTGGTGGAAATCTATCCTGTAGTTTTTGTGTCAAGCTGTTCACAAACAAACAAACCAACCAACTGAACGATGTGTTTGCAAAGTGAACAGATTCCAGTTAATCTAGTTGTCGTATTTTTCTGGTGAATTCCGACATCAAACCATCGGTTTTTGCAGCTGCCTCATCCGTCGTCAGCCAGAAAATTCCACTCACACTTGTTACTTCTGAAATCAGACGTCAAGGTCACGTACAAACGACGGTAATTCACGTTTTAAGTGCACGTGGAGACTCTGCTCAGATTTGACTGATGTCCGGGCCCATAAACCAGACGAGGATTACAAGCAGCTGTAACAAAGCCTCCCAGGGATCCACCTGCACGTACCGCTGATGATGCGCCGCATAGAAAATCCTTTGCCACGCACCAGCGCTCGCCATTCATTAGAGCCGACGTTGGTCGAGTTTGTCGCCGTTCCACGGGCTCCGACTACATCTGGCGCCGTCGAGCCTGTCCTCGCTGCCATTACCATAATTCCCAGTGAGACAATGAAACCTGTTACCCAGCACTGGTACAAAAGGCCATTACACTATTTATCAGTCCCGACACACTCTTCATGTTGGAGTGTGTGTGTATGAATGAGTATCGGCACTTTCACCGCCACTTCCCCTGTGTGACTACGCAAGTGTGTGTCACATCTCTGTGTTTGTGTGTGTGTGTCTGTGTGTGTCTGTGTGTGTGTGATGAGATTCACAAGGTTTTTCTGTGGCTCATTCCAACATCTCCAGAATATAAAACAGACGATCGTTATCACGTTTCCTGTCGTGTGACGGTGGGGGAAAAAAAACCTGCTGCAAGAGAACATGACACCATGAAAACAGAGGAATATCCCAAATTAAAGCAGAGGTGTGTAGAAGCGCTGCAGGAATGTGTCTGCTTGTTACAGAAAGGACAAACACGACATTGACAGATTATTGCCTCATGAAATCTTTATGGCTAATGTGATGAAAAAGCCCATTAAACATCGTCGTTTATTTAGTGTTTCTGGCAGCCTGATGAACTTAAGTCAAATATTCAGCCTCCTTTTGGCTCCTCCTCTGAGAACTACTCGTTCCTTTAGCAGAGAAGAACAGAACAACAGATAGAAACTGTTTATTTATTAGCCAGATACTGATGCTGCTTATTAAACGTACTTTTGACTTTTGACTTTGGTCTATGTCCCGACTGCTAACACGGAGAAGGCGTGGTCTGCTTTTCGCTCGTCAACGTAGAGAAAAACAACATTTTACTTTAGTTTAGTTCCGTTTCAGTGTGTAGTTGCTCTGCGATGGAACAAGATTAGCTTTAAACTATTTCGGTTTGGACACGTTACTTATCAATATGATTGTTAAAGACGAGAGAATAAAAGAAAGGAATATAAGTAAAGTTTCAGTTGTTTGGACTAATTCCTCTTCGTCCTTATTTGGAAACAAAGCCCAGTTGAAACTCTTCATCTGCGTCGTCTCACTGCCACCGAGTCTTCTGCTCATGTGCTGGAGAGTCGGACCCTTGTAGATTTTTGAAACCTCATGTTCTTTTCCATTGGAGAAACAGAGGGCAGCAGATCTGAGCTGGATGACACAACATGTCACGGGCGTTTTTTGACCTCGTAGAGAATATTTCCTGTCCAACCACATATTTGAACTTCTCTGAAGCCTGTGGCGATTTTATTCTCCTCAGTCAATTATGTATGATAATATAAGTGAGTTATTTTGTGAGGCAGATGTGATGAAAACCATTTGGGACGGACGACCATCATATTTCACTGCTCTATAATGGACTCATGGCAAATCGTCCTCCAGCTGAGACAACAGCTCCGTCTCTGTGTGTCTTTCTCTTTCCTGTAAGTGATTAAACTTTGGCTGAACGGAATGACAAAGCAATGGCCGAGGATTTTAACAGGAATTCTTAACCAAAAGTATTATTTTTATGATTGAATGGACGGGCAACTTTTTTGCGAGCTGATTTTTCTGGACTGGGCGACAGCGTTTTGTTTTTACAGGAGTTATACACGATGTGTTTATAGGCAACTGGACGTGCTTGTGTTTCTTGAACACGTATCATGGCTCTAGTGGCCTCTTCAGCTCTAATGGACTGTTTGAGGTTCCCGGTATTTCACCTCTGTGGGTGGTTGCTTGTCGTCGGCGAACTGTGAGGCCATCGGAGTCTCCGGAGTCTCCGGAGTCGAGGTGTGAGCGGCTGTTGATACCTCGATAAGTCGTAGACCCACCCGGCTCTTGTCAAACCTTTCGCCAATGCCCCAAATTCGATTTTCTTAACGCACCAGAAAGTAAAAAAAGAATATTTCACACACTTTAAACTAGACTGTGTCAAACAGCATCTACAGAAGTTGTGTTTCCTTGTTGGACTTGGATGTTTTCCAGAGATCATAGGTTCTAAACGCAGACGTGTTCCTGCCGTCCACTTCACTCTCCTGCCAGGTGGGTAATTGTATCCACCAGGTGCAAATCAGTGTGTGATTAGAAAGCTGGAAGGACAGAGCGAGCGGAGGATTGATCAGAGGTAATCAAAACCATTTAGTTTCACTCGGGACACTGAAGCTGCCTCACGGGGCAAACAGGGAGTCGGAGAGGAAACCATTCGGAGCAGGTAATGGTTCTGTTTTGATCATCTAACTGTCTGCGTTGGAAAATTGAACTGAAACATCCTTTTTATTTAATATTTCCTCGTCAAAGTCTGACTTGAAACACAACTTGAATTCAAAACTAGAGCTGCTGCCGTACGCCGGGTTAATGAAACATCAGAGGAGACGGGACGCACTGGTTCCAGCTGACAGAGAAGCTGTGGTAACTCAGATAACCACCAGAAAGATGGAAAACGTCATGTCGGCTTGTAGCAGAAATCTGAGGCTGTGGGTTAACGGGTCTGAACTTTGGGTCAACCGTACTTCACCTCAAGTACAATGTGACCTTCATCACCTATAAGTTAAATTGAATATGAGCCGTACTCACCCTGGTGTCGGCCGACGGTATTTTTTTAAATTACAGCCCCACATCAGGTCAGTATATCACCATCAACACAACCCAGCGCGCTGACGCAGGAATAAACAGCCACTGGGTTGTTTCAGTTTAATTTCTGCAGCAATAAAAAAAAAAACCCATCTGTCTCTCTCCAGAATAAATTAGATCCGTTTTGACTTGAGGAGAAAACCACTCAGGAGTCGTCCTCCGCAGTCGGAGCGCGTGGCGACGCAGAAAATGGCTGAAAGTGCGATTCAACTCAGAGGCCGACGAAGTGAAGCGTCCGTCGCTCAACCGCCGCTCGTCTCTGCACAAGTTGTCTCAGCGTGGGACAGAGACGGATCAGGATACCGCAGGAGGTGGTTAATGGGGCGGGTTACGACCCGTCTGAGGCGATGCAGCCCCCAGACACAGAAAATCCACTTTCAAACAGAGGCTGTAATGAGAGACTTTGTCTGGAGAGTTCAAAGTTCGCTCCTCAGAGTCTCACAAAAGCAACACTTGGCCTTTTGTTCCGAGCGAAAGTCAGAATGTGAAGAGTCGGCTGCTCATTAAAAACCCTTCTGCCGTGACAGTCGGGGACAGCTAGCAGCGCGACGGATGAGTCGGCAAATAGGAGGCATGTGGATAAACAGAAGTTGCCATTTTCTCCTCTATGAATTGCGTCTGATATCATTTCACCATTAACTTTACATTTGTCAGGCTACAGCATCGTTATGTTTGAAGGGCAGAGGAGACTTTTCATTAGGTTCCTGACGGGCCTCTCTAAGCGGAGCAGCTTTCAGACTCTATATGAAGTTGGACGGCTCAATCAGACATAAATCCAGTCTCCTCCGTGTTAGCAGATGGGAAGTGGACCACACGAAAACAATTTAACTCTCTCACTTCAAGTGAGAACTCCACATACACAGAGTTCATTCATTCACGCTTTAATGCACATTCCGTAAATACGCTTTTTATTCTGGAATAATGACATTTGCATTAGTCACCACAAATTATGCAAAATCTCTCCATTTGTTTTTGTGATTTTGCGATTTTAAGAAAAACACCCAGACATTTCTTTAAAAAACGAGCCGATGTCCACAAGCATTTTCTCCTGCGAGCAACTTCTGTTCTTCACTGATTAAAGCACAAAGCAATTAAATCGGGGGAAACAATATTGAAATATCCAAAATTATCTGCCAACAGAACAGAAAACTTTCAATTTGCCAAAATCTGAAGTTGTCCAAACATGAGCTTGAAATAAGTGAAATGCTCATGTAATAGCCGTGTAATAGAGAGGGCTCGTGCACGAGGGGTTTTCTCCTGCTCGTATTCCATCCCTCTGCTCTCCGTCTCTTTCGTCCATGTTCATTGAGGCACGTATGTTGCTGTGAGCAGGTGGAAGCCACATGTGTGGACGTGAAAATAGAACATATCTGTTTACCTGTTGACAACACGGATGATTAGTCAGGAAGAGGAACATCTCTCTGTGTGTGTGTGTGTCCTTGTGATTCTATCTTTGCCAGGACGCATTTGAGCTCCGCAGACCTTGAGGGTGACGTCATTTGTGCAGAATGAGGATCCTCACGAGGGCAGAGCACTCAGAGGGGGGGGGGGTGCGTTGGTCACTCATCACCTCGTCAATAGGCTATTTAGAGGTTAAGCGTTGGGTTTAAGTGTTGAGGTTGCACGTAAGGGTTAAGGATCTTAACTGGGAGTAGACACGTCAAGGAGAATATCAATATTGTGTCAAAGAGCTCGATTTGTCCGAGGTTGAAGCGTCGTCGTACGACCCCGAGGCTCGAACGTGTCGTGATGGGAGCAGCTTACTGGGATGAGCACATGTCTTCCTTCCTTCCTTCCTTGACCTTCTTTCTGTCATACATGTTGTTGCTGTGAGGTGGTTCCTGTGTTTCCTGTTAGTTGTCATGTTATTCAGCAACAGAGCGAGCTACACAATAAGACTTCACTACACTACATGCGTCTGTGCAGAAGCTGAGAGATGCTGCTCCTGAAGATTTAATGTTTTTAAATGAAACATTCCACTTATGAACTCTTAAAGGAGCACGTCCTCGCACACGTCCTCGCACACGTCCTCGCACACGCTACACACACACACAGAGAGACACACAAACGACAGACGAGGGAGCGTCGAGGTGAAAATGGCCTTTTAACATCAGACACACATCATGTGACATCTGTGCGTCCCTTTTTAATCTTTCATCCTGTTCCTGCGGCGCTCTCGCTAAGTTGCCTTTACCTCCGGTGGTGAACGTACACGGAGCCTGAAGTGAACCTGCTGTGCCGGGTCACAGGTGACGGGGGACGGCGACAGACAGACGGGAGCTCGACGCCGGAGAGAGTCAAACATCAGCGTCAGGAGGTCGGTTTGATCAGTTCAGCAGGCGATGCGTGTCGGAGCACTGACCCGTGCCGCTCATCTCCCGAGCACCTGCACCGTGTGCGATGGAGCGTTCAAGGCCTGTTTTCTGGTGTAAAAACTAATGTTCCCTGTAAAGACTTCACACGCTTCAGCGTCCAACCCAAAGTCATTTTGCTTTCAGGGTTTGTTTGGACACACTGTATGTGCTGCGTTTCAAAGTCCGGCCACATTGTGTGTGTGAAGTAATTCCTGTTTTGATTCAAATTGCTTTGCACCATTACATTTTGTTCTATTGTCGAGTTCTGCGATGAATCTGAAACTAAAACCATCCGGAATCGTTGTGTCATCATAACAAAACTCACTTTTCATTTCACAATCACAGAAATAAACTTCTATTCAAAGGCGGGACAAGACACTTAGCTCCCGTCGTGATTCAGTGAAGCTGGATGTCAGTTCGGGAACATCTGTGAAGTTCCAGACTTGTTACACGTAATTCACAGGATAAATGTTTTAGTTGTAAATGGAATGTGATGCAGATTTGTTTTGTATTCACGAGCTTGAACCTGAGAGAGGAAGGGGCGGCTGGCTGGGGGGGGGGGGGGGCATGAAAAAGCTAGAAATAGCTGCACTCACACACAATGACAAGAGCAAATATGATGAAAACCACTGCAATCGCACACTCAGCCTTGATGCTGCAATTTAATGCCGGGCCGAGGTTTGACCTTTAGAAGACCTTGTTCTTGGCAATAAATTATGTCTCCAACGGTTCGAGTCTAAGATGCCGTCTTATGCATCTTAATGTCTCGGCTCCTGCACCTTCAATTAACAACTAAATTGATATTTTTCTAAACGTCACTGATTAATACTAAAGAAAACAGGATGTGAATTGTCTCCTTGTGGTGAACTCCTGCAGCTCTGAGGCTTTAGGAAACATTTAAACATATAAAAGAGACATCAAATCAAATCGTCGCTGCCATTAGTGAATAGAAATGTCTGGAAATCCCTCTGACTTGATCTCTGATGAAGTGCTGCCTGTTCTCCTCTGATATTAAAGATGGGAAAAAACCATGATGGGGTTGATGGTTAAACTCATTCTTCTCCGCCGTTAGCCGACACATGGCCACTGGGTGTATCAGCTGTCGGCCATTAACTACGAGTTAACAACACAGATGTCAAATGTGGTGGCATGTCAAGATTAAAAATAGAGACAGAAACAGATATTGGAGGTGATAGCGTCCCCGAGGCTGCAGTGTTTGACAGAATGAGCCGATGTGGTGGTAGCTTGTAATTTAGATGACGAAAGCGGTTTCAAATGGTTCAATGGTTCCTCACAGGAGGACGACAGTACACGGCAAACTACTGATTTCAGTGTTTTCCAACTAGTCCTCCTACCTTGACTTTGGTCACTACCCTCAGGTGACCAGTGGTTTAATGGGTTCGCATTTATCGGCTTGTTTAGATTTGTTTATATGTCTTTAAACCAATCAGGACTCTCTTTGGTAGCGTTCAGGAAGTGGAAGCTCGTGTGAAGTGGAACGTAACGTTGGTCAAGTGGATGTCTCGCGGCGCCTGCTGCGTTAAATGTGTGTTCATTCAGCTCTGAGTGGAGCAGCCAGGCCGGTTGCTGGCATGGATGTTGTTGTTGTTGGTTCCCACAGTGACGGGGACGTTGTAAGCATATAGTGGAAGGGAAGGAAAACAGCTTGTGTTTATATTTATCCGCCTCTGAGATGTTTGAACTGCAGCGTTTCAGCTTGTGTTCTCATTTTCAAGTCAAATAAAGCAGATTAACAGGAGCTTTTATATAAAGCTGCTTTAAAATGTGTTTAATGCAACAGGAGCAGGAAAGGACACATTCAAATTCAGATGGAGACAAGACTTGGAACCGTTGTGACATGAGTGGGTATCGGTACGTTTCTGTTCAAGTCCCCCTGGTGGTGAATGGCTGCAGGTGGTTCTTCAGTCACGTCGAGGGAGGACTATGCTCCTGCATGTTGTTCTTTGTTCTCATGTAACCTCTGAATACCTTTTCTGTTTCTTTTGTCTCATCATATTTCCCCAGATCACTTCACTGCTGACCTTTGTTTTGACGCAGCTCTTTGCTCTTGCTTTTGTTCTTCAGATTCTCTCTTGTATTGTCTTCCTCTGCTGCTGCTGCCGTTAACCCTTCATGTGCTCATTCGTTCCTCTGTGCACACAGAGAAGCTGCTGGTGTCGTAGAGTGTGACATCTTGTTTGGCTTTTATGTTATGTAATGTCTTTGGATTTGTATCTGCATTTGTTTGTTCGTTAATCAGCAGGATTACGCAAAAAACTACTGAGCAGATTTCCATGACATTTTGAGGAGTGGGGCTTGAGTCCATAACATTTTGGAGTGGATTCAAGAATTGTTTTCTCAGTTTATTTAATATGACTTCAGTGCAGGTTCTGAAAAGCAGCGAATATATGAAGAAAAACACATTAATTCAAGCGATTTAGAGCAAACAAACAATTCCTTTCCAGAGTAAAGGTCTGCACTGACTTGCACAAAGCAAAAATAAAAATGTGATAATGCCTTTGTCACACCAGGCTCTGAAAGAGGCCGCATGGTGTGATCCCTGTAGGTGGACTTATATATGAACAAGCAGGCTTTGTATTTGAACTCCACAGTCTCAAATATGACTCACAGCAGGATTCAAACAAACCTCTCTCTCTCTGTGTCTCCTCCAGCGTCTATCTCCTTTTCCCCCGTGTGCGCTCCTCTCCTCTGCCTATAGATAAGCTCCTAATAAGGTTTCCAGGAAGAGGACGGCTTTACCTCCTGCCTGCTCTCCTCATGAAACATGGAGTGAGGAGAAAATCAAAAAGCATTTCCTCAGTGGAGCTGCATCCGAGTGGGGCTTAATTGACTTGACGGAGCGATGAGTGAAAGGCAAGTCCTGCTCTCTGCGTGGACACGGAGGGTGGCTGAGGTGAAAGAGTTCAAACACAACTGAATGATGGACATGTTCTGAGCCTTCAGATGGAGTCCAGTCCGCTGGAGGGACCTGATATGATATTCATGATTCTGCT
>NC_047168.1:14810826-14818326 GCF_009819705.1 Hippoglossus hippoglossus
AGGTGAAAGTTTCCCATGTTGCCACAGTGCAGACGCTGGAACACATGTGTTTGCCATAAGATTGAACTTTGTGGAAATCGCGTCCTTTCCACGTTAGAAAAAGACTGTGACGCGCGGAGGTGCGCAACGTGGTCAAGGGGAGCAAGTTCAGAAACGTACAGATTGGGTGGAATTGTGGAAAATTGTGGTAATTGTGGTAATTGTGGTAATTGTGGTAATTGTGGCTGCATCGTTGGATGGATGGAGCGGAGGACGCGTCTTTACGCACCGCATCGTCTTACCATCGAGCCAAAAGAAACGCGCATCAAGTGATTTAGGCAACTTCTGAGTATTCATATGTTCATTTTTTACATGTTCCTGTAATAAGTCGTGTGATAAAATCGAGCCAATCGCAAACCTTTAATAATTTGCTCAAATTTCTGTTAAACATCCACATTTCTCTGGTTTGCGAGATTCCAGACATGAGACTGGACTCGGTGACTTGTTGTGGTGCTGTGTGTGTTCAGGTCTGTGAGTGTGTGTTCAGGTCTGTGAGTGTGTGTTCAGGTCTGTGTGTGTGTGTTCAGGTCTGTGAGTGTGTGTTCAGGTCTGTGAGTGTGTGTTCAGGTCTGTGTGTGTGTGTTCAGGTCTGTGTGAGTGTGTGTTCAGGTCTGTGAGTGTGTGTTCAGGTCTGTGTGTGTGTGTGTTCAGGTCTGTGAGTGTGTGTTCAGGTCTGTGTGTGTGTGTGTTCAGGTCTGTGTGAGTGTGTTCAGGTCTGTGTGAGTGTGTGTTCAGGTCTGTGTGTGTGTGTTCAGGTCTGTGTGAGTGTGTGTTGCTGGTTCCATTCAGGGATGAGAGGGTGTGGCTGCTCGCGTGTCCATCCTCTGCTCGGCTGAAGCTTTTCCAGCGCGTCCTTCAGGCTCGAGGGAATTCAGCAGCAAATACCTGCACCAAATTGGGAATTAAATCATCTTGCTGTGTGTGTGTGTGTGCGGGTGCATGCCTGCATGTGTGTGCGTGCACGCGCCTGAGTGCGTGTTTTATTCAATGAACGCCCCGCTAATCCACCTGTCTCCAGGGAGGATTAGAGCTTGGGACATTTTGGGACCTCGTTTTTTTTTATTTTATTATTTCTGTCCTTCTTCTCCGTCTTTCAACAACATAATCTGAGAGAAAGAAAGAAAACAAGCGTTGATTCCTCGAGTTTCACCCAAGACGTGGAGCCACGAACATGTTCATGCAGCATTTGGTGGAGGCATCTATCCAAAGGCGCCTGGCTGTGCCTGGAGTGTAAATATGTGGAGAAGCCAAGGCTGGTTGGCCTCAATGATGGGATGTCAGATTCTGCCTGCCTGGTCCATTAGTGTTACCAGATGAGCAGGGAGCACAAAGCAAAGCAGATTGTTCCTCGTGAGACTAATGTGTTTATTATCAGACAAACCAACGGAGCCTCATCTGACTGCATGGAAACACTTTGTCATTCATCATCACCAGTTCAGTTACATCTCTCTCCTCCTCCTCCCTTTCTCCCTCTCCCTTTGAATTCAGCTTCAATTCAACAGGCTTTACTGTTTCTGACGTTCTCTCCGGCCGTGCGCTGGGGGTTTGGCTGTGTTTTGTTGGGTTTCCCACAGCCGAGGGTTGACGGTTTGATTCCCCACCACCTGTTGTCAAACGTAGATCGGGAGCCTGCTGGATTACCAACCCCAGCTTTAGTTCGTCAACCATTTTCTGTAGCAATCCTGTTTCCAATCTGAAAGCTGGAATCTTTGAGGAGTGGAATAACACTCAGTGGAGAACATACTTCCACTGAGGGCCCCGTCTTTCCTGTTATGTCTTGGCCCGTGTCCGAATCTTCCACCAAGTTTCGTGGAAATCCCTCCGGTAGTTTGGACGTGATCCTGCTGACATGGTGGAGAACACATAACCCCCTCTGCAGAGGTAATCATGCACATATGAAATATTGCTGTCTGTCCTTCTCCCTGGGCTCGTTGTTCAAGCTGCTGTTACCAGAATCCTCACGTGGAAAAGACACCGGACGGATCACGGTTAGAAAGGCCGGGTTGATTAATAATGGCTTGTTTGTTTTTTCAGACAAATGGAAATGTCCGTGGCCCCCGAGGGACCGGCGGACGCTAAATGAGAAGTTAAAACAAATGCCAGAGACACAGATGGTCAGACATGTTCACAGAAACACACAAACATGGTTCTGCCTCGGGATGTCCCCTCTCGAAAATGTCACATCCATCCATCCTACCTCCTGTGATTTGATTTACAGAATTACTCGGCGGGGATCAGCGGGTTTTACGTATCTCCTCTAAGTGATTCTGTGAGAAAAGACTCGCTCTGAAGGAACAATAACTGGAGAGGATGTGATCAGAATAGATTTCAAGAGGACGCTCAGGGATTCAGGGAATGAAATGGAATGAGATTGTGTATAGTGGGTTTATGGGTTTATGGGTTTGTGCGAGTGCATGTGTGTCACAAACATGCAAACAAACATATTTGTGCTTTTGCATTAAGATTTTTGTCTCTGTGCAAGAAAGTGTTTCTGTATCTATCCAGTGTTTGGACTCTTTGACCTTAACACACATCTCTGGGCCACGAGGCAACTTTGTTAAACCTTTAAAACAGAAGCTTCAACATTATTTTACATGTGTGAGTGTGAACAGGGAGAAAGTTTCCTCCTTCACTCCCTGAACATCTGTTCTCTGGTTCCATCTCCTGTGAGAAGAACTGACTCAGAGTCACAGCTTCAGCTGCATGTCGGCCTCTGTGATTGACTGGTGTCTAAAGTGTGTCCCAGCTCTTGCACAATGTCAGCTGATTGGCTCCTGCTCCTTTAAATGAATAACGTATCAGCTGCTTTACTTTTCCTCCCTTTCGGACTAAGTGTCGCTCACGTGAATATTGTTCCGCTCCCGTGTGAGTGAGCTCATCTTTCCTCCCTGAGTCATAGATCCTGAGTGTAGCAGCTCGAGTCCCCCGCTGAGCAGCAGCCGATTATTCAGTGGATTTCATTTGGCCGTCTTCCCTCAGTCCCCCTTGGTCGAGACCCACAGGATTAAAGTGACAATCAGTCATGTGAAACCACGATAACGACCAGCGACACCTCCATGGCCGCCCTGACAGGTCGCCGGTCTACAGAGAGGAGGGCGGCCATGGAGGCAAATCGGAGCTCTAACCTGCAGCGGTGACTCGGCAGCACACGAACCTCATCAATCGCCAATCGCTCCCTGTTGCTGCGGCTGTGACGCTGCTTCTCCGGTCGGAGAGCAGAGATAAATATAGAGGCTCCTTGGGTCTGATTACATCTTTGTAATGGAGGTGGAGGGTTTCTGTGTTTGCAAATTGGTTTTTCAGAGACGCGACTTGCTCAAAACGTCTCACTACTGGAATCCTGTGTGAGCAAAATCAGTGGTGTCCACGATTAAAGTTCCTCCGCATAAATCAAGGTAACAGATTATTCTCTATGGAGCCCGACAGATATATCAGGTGGACAATAAACCAGACCCATACAAGCCTTATGTGTTCCAATATGTGCACAGTTCTTTATATTAGTTTATGGTTAAACTGTAGAATATCAAGTCTCAATTACATTTCTTTGAAATACTCCAAGTGAGGGATCGACTCTTAAATATAATTCAAGTTAAACGGTCCAGTTACTCTGAGCTGTGGAAAAAACCCAGCTTCTAATGAGATGTATCTTCTCTCTTTAAATATTGATCAGGGAACTTTGTCTCAGGTAATGGAAAGTGCCTGCAGAGCTTTGTACTGACTCGTCATGTGAGGACGGGGCTTTCCTTCTGCTCGGAGCCATTAGACCTCAGGTTTGAGGGAGATTTACAGGATCCAGATGCAGATTTAGGACTGGAACAGGCTTTGTCTGGGTCAGTTTGTCCAGGATGGCTCGGCATGAGCGAAACAAGTGGATGAAATAAGGAAAGGTGGTGTAGCAATTAGGGATTTATAGAGCTGAAGATATGATGTAGTCTGTTTTATGTGGTCTAGCAGGGGAAATGAAGCCTTTGGGGTTAGATGGTAAACAAAACGTGCGTATCTGCAGGATCGATACCCTAATTAGTACTTTGTAGGTCTACAGTTGAGATAAATGTCCTCTACAAACATAACTCTCTTGTGTTAACACTGAAAAAAGCTAAAGTTTCTTCACCGAAATATTACCAGGAGACCTTCAGAAGCTTTCTGTGGATGAAAAGGACACGAAACACTTAACACTTGCTCTCAGGAGTAGAACAAAACAGACTCAACACACTGACTTCTCCTCCTCGCCTTCATCCTTCTCCTTCAATGTCCCTTTCATCAGCCCCGTCCTCTTCAGTGTTATCAGACGTGTTCACGCTCTTTGCGTCACCTCGGTGCACTTTACAGATTCTAATAGTTACAGGTGAATATTCGCAAGCGGCTCAAATGAAAGGCTCCCCTCTGAAAAGCTGCGGCGACCTTCGGCTTCGCGCGCGCAGCTTTATCGCAGAGTTTTTATCGCCGGGACCTTGAATGGCTTCATAAACCCTCTGGAGATCTGAAAAGGTTTATCTGTGCGAGAGAACAGTAAACATGCGTCCGTGTGATTAGAGGGATTGAAACAGGGGAGGAGAGGGAGGCGGGAATAGAGAGGAGGGAGAGACGGGAGCTGGACAGAAAGTTGGAGAGTCACAAAGATGTGATTGAATGAAATGGAAGATTTTATTTGTATTGAATGAATTCTGTTGACTGTGTGTGTCTGTGTGTGTGTGTGTGTGTGGGGGGGGGTGTTGACCCTTGTCGTCCTGTGTTGTGTCGACCAGATGACGTGCAGCTGTCTCTCAATCTGACAATTAATATCAACAGGCTCACCAGGTTGGTTGTAATCTACTGTAATCTCACTTTCTAATCTCACAGTATACATGTAAATGCCCCCAGCCCACTTTTCATTGGCTGACGGTCCATCCAGCAGCATGAAACAGCCAATAGGGATCAACCTAGTAAATATACTGATGAATTAAAACCCTCCAGTGGCGTCTTTACATTGGATACATGTATATTACAGGTGATATGATAAAGGATCTAGTGCATTCTGGGTATTATACTAAATATTAATAACAGATTTTATACCAACAGGAAAACTAATCCCCATTTTTGATTTTATAGTTAAAAGTATCTGGAAAATAATGTTTTTCAATGAAGCTGCACAAGAAGCATGATTTTCTGGAATCACTTTATTCTTGCCGATGTTGGAAAGAGCTGTTATGAGGGAAAATAAAGTTTTGGAGACTTTTCAGGAAAATACCTCACACGCTTGGACGCTTTTTCATCGTCCAAGCGTCCGGAGGTTTTCCTTGGATCTTGGAATCTTGGAAGATCAAGGCGGCACATTTTCCGATCCCGTTAAAGTCCCAGTCAGGGGGCGGAGCTGGCCAATAAAAGTCTACGGAACCAGTCAGATTAGATATGAAACTTGAAAAGCAACCAAAAGAAGAGAAACAGCATTTGGACACTTGTATATTTTGACCTTAAAAATTGGGCGCGTAACAGTTACAGATATGAAAAGCAAAGAAAAGATAAGTTCAATCAGCTTTTAAAACTTCATATTATTATTATCAGGATTTATTCCAGCTGTCAGATCTTTAGATTTATTCCAACGTTAATAGAACAAGATACTTCAACGTGTGCCAGGATGTTATTTAAATATTATCATAATCGTCTCCTTCTTCATTACCTCGATTAATGAAGTGAAATAAAAGACTGTGACATGAATATTCTTTACATTAAAGTCTAGAATTAAACCCAAAACTACAATGTCAGGCTCTTTTCCAATATGAAACCTGAGGGGCTGCTCCCTCACATTGTGTTGTCACTGCTCCCTGGAGCTTCCTCTCAAATCAAATGTAAGTGTGAAGTAAAGAATGAATTATATCCCATGTGGCTCCTTGTAGATTTCCCCCGTCGTCGGCTGTGGCGAGCGCTATCTCTCCTCATTCGTATTCACTTCTCCGGCTGCAGCTATTCCACCATCTTCTCCCTGTTTGATGTCCTCTCTGTCTCTGGAGGGGGCGTGGAGCGGGGGGGGACGACAGGGGGGAGGGAGAGGGTGTGGATTAATGGGGGACAGGTGAGGGAGGTGGAGGCTGATGGGAAGGATACACATGTTTGTGGTAATGGTGAGAGTCAAGGTCAGAGAGTCGGATGACATAATGGCCACTCACGACCACGGAGAGATAAGAGCCGCAGCTGAAAATAGATAAAACACACCGGCGCTTGAACTGTGAATGTGCAGATTACAACTGTCACCGCCGGTTATTTAGGATGAACGTGAATGTGTGTGTGTCGGTACCTTAAATCTATATATAGAGTATTTTATGCACATTTGACTTGTTCGACAAAGAAACACTCAACCTGACGAGTTCTCTCGCCAAACATGGATCCATCCACAGATCCCCTGCTGCCCCGGAGGAGGAGGGATGGTGATCCAGAAGCTTTGTCTTCACTTCACTTGTCATCACAGTCTATGATCCATTGGGATCAGCCTGTTGCTCCGGATCCAACCCAGGACCCGTGGCGTCTTCCCGGGGTCTCGAGTTGGATCACTTCCTTTGGAGGAGCAGGTAGAACTGATCCCAGCTTTTAGATGAGGGAAGTTATTTGTGTCACCTGCTGGTGTATCAGGCCGAACGACGTGAGCGTGTCAGTTCCTGTCGTGTAGTGTAAGAGACCTGCGATGCAGAAAAGGCGTGACGGCGTCTGCTGCTGTATAAACCTCTGACGCCTGCGTGTCTCCGAGCGCAGGACGCCGATCACAGCAGCGGCACCTGCGAGCGCCCGCGCTGCGTTCGAATCCCCCACAGAGTTTCATTAGCTTCTGCTTTCGAGGGGAGCAGACGCCCCTTTGAGTGCAGCTGTAACATCACACACACACACACACACACACACACACACACAGACAGACACACACACACACACACACACACACACACACACTGGAAAGCAGAGCTACAAGATTGTCACTTAACAACGCAGTGATGACAGCACCTTCCATGCACCTGTGCACATTCAGACACACACACGTCAATGCTATTCCTGCTGTCAGCCTCACACACACACACACACACACACACACACACACACACACACACACACACACACACACAACGTATTCCCTACGTGTCCCAAGGGTTCCCGGGGAGTTTCCATCACGGTCACAGGGAAGGGATTTGCCTCACATCTGTCAGCATATGTGTGTGTGTGTGCGTGTGTGTGTGTGCGTGTGTGTGTACAGTATATTTGTGCGTCTGTGGTTTAAGCAGCGTCGAGACTTCCCACAATTCCCTGATGTCATTTGTCAAGTGCTGGAGGAGCTTAAAATATGGATGAGTGAGCTCACACACACACACACACACACACACACAGACACAGACACACACACACACACACACACACACACACACACAGACACAGACACATACACAGACACATACACACACACACACACACACACACACAGAGTGAACCCATTTCATAAATATA